>NC_035436.2:183587004-183887004 GCF_002127325.2 Helianthus annuus | reverse complement strand
GATTAAGATTCATTCTCATCCTACTTAAGCAAAATAAACTTTTTATTTGATCTTACCCTTATATATATAATAAAAAGTTTATTTTGCCTAAGTAGGATTAGAATGAATTTTAACCATAGGAGAAAGGGGGAGTGGAAGGGTATCTTGGGAAAATACTATTTATGGACTTTATCTCTCCACATGCATATTTCACCCCATTTTTTAAACGTTCATAACTTTTTAATACGACACTATTTTTTCATAAAATTTCACCGTAAAATCAAGCGTCTTTTTATCTTTAATTTGAGTACCATATTGCTACATAAAATATGAAGACTAAAAAAACCCACCAAAATGTATTGTATTTATATGTTGTATAACATTTTTTGTGCTGGATTTTTGTACTATATTTTTGTACTAATTTTTTTGTGCTGAATTTTTTTGTCTTGCATTTTTTTTCTCAATTTTTTGTGCTGGATTTTTTGTACTCCATTGGGGAAGGATCCACTAAAAAGTGTATTTTGCCTAAGTAGCCTAAGAAGGATTGTGATGATGACATGTGGCACTCCTAATAAGTAGGAATGAAGGGTATTTTGGTCCTTATAAATAGGAGTGAAAATGAGATGTGGCACCTCTTTTGTTTTTTAAAAATACAACAAAAAAATATAGTACAAAAAAATTTAGCACAAAAATCTAGTACAAAAAAATATTGCACAAAAAATGTAGTAAAAAAATATAGCACAAAAAAATCTAGTACAAAAAAATATAGCACGAAAAAATTCAGCAAAAGATGTAGTACAAAAAATCCAGTACAAAAATTGAGAAAAAAATATTAAGACAAAAAAATCCAACACAAAAAATTTAGCACAAAAATATAGTACAAAAATACAGCACAAAAAATATTATACAACATAGAAATACAATACATTTTAGTGGGTTTTTTAGTCTTCATGTTTTATATAGCAATATGGTACTCAAATTAAATATAAAAAAAACGCTCGATTTTACGGTGAAATTTTTATAAAAAATTAATTTCGTATAAAAAAGTTATGAACGTTTAAAAAATGGGGGTGAAATATGCATGTGCCTTGCATGTGGAGAGAGAAAGTCCATAAATAAATTTTTTTCAAGATACCCTTGCACTCCTCATTTCTCTTACACTTTCATCTTAACCATTGATTTGAAAAATGAATGGTTAAGATTCCTTTTCCTCCTACTTAGGCAAAATAAACTTTTTATTTGATCTTACCCCATATATATATATATATATATATATATATATATATATATATATATAAACCACTTTTATTGTGAAAACTCGAAAACTAACTAAAAAAATGTTAAAAAACACACAAAAATTTTTTTTTCAATTTTTTTATAAAAATCGCAGGTTTTTTATATATAAAAAACTTTTAAAAAAAAAATTTGTAGTACACATGTGTAGTATACACATTACACATGTGCACTACAAAAAATTTTTTATATACATAAAGTGGCGAAAATTGGTATGCAAAAAAAAATTGGTATGTTTTTTTGGGTTTTCTAATTAGTTTTCGAGTTTTCACAATAACTAATGGTTTTCATTTAAATTGGTATATATTTAAATAAACACACAATCAACGATGTAGAGTTTATCCTTAACACGTTTCATACACACGGCCAAAATAGTAGTTTACACCCAATGATAGTACAAATATTTTATAATGATATGTAAGTCAAGGTCGAGCATATGCGTTATGTATATAGTGCGAGGCTTTATAGGGAACACGGAAAAAGTTGAAAACAGGAGAACCATTCATTTAACATGTTAAATGTATCATAAAAATTCAATTAAAAATAAATAAATATTATTTATTTTCAAAATCTGTTTTGGAGTTTTTGCTTATAAAGATGTGTAGAATCTATTTCAATAAAAAAAAAATATTTTTGTAATTTTTTTACCTTTTTTAACTGTTTTTATAAAAAAAAAATTATTTTTTTTGGTTTTCGAATTTTTTTATTAGAAAGGCTTCTATATGTATTTATATGCTAAAGCTCCGAAATTAAAAAAAAAATTAACATGTTAAATGCATGGTTACCCACTTTTTTAGCGTTCCTCATTGAAAGCTCCTCTACTTCTCGTGTACACGTAAAAATGTCTTACCATCTAGCATAACCATGATACGCACGGACAGGATGTATATGTCTCAATTTTGTACTAACCTAACTTATTGTTGATGTGCTATTTTCGGGCTAGAAAGTTATATGCGAGTAAAGAACGATACACTAAAGCGGTGTGTCTCTTGACTATAAATGGGACTTTTTCTGACATTTCTAGCTATAAATTTAAAACACACTGAAGAAAATAGCTATAATTTCGGTTTCTTTTTTGTTTTTCCGTTTCATGTTTTTTCTTGAACACCAGAATAAATAACAATACTACTTCTCCGCGCTATAAAATTTTGAGTAGAAGTATTAGCATAGTGCAATTGTCCCTGCAGTTATATATAGCAGATTATATTTGAACAGCGATGTCACTACCTAAATTAATTTATAAACCATACCTTGCAAGTCATTATCACCAAGATATAACTCTTTCAAAAGAGTCAGATTTCCAATTTCCCTGGGTATGATGCCACTGAAATTATTAAATGACATGGACATATACCGAAGCTGCTGACATTTGTTGATGCTTGATGGAATTGGTCCTGTGAATGCATTGTGAGATATAAATAACAGCCTGAGCTTACCGAGCTGGTCGTTGCACATATCGTCTGGCAGACTTCCGGATAGCCTATTCCCTGATAATTCAATCTTTCTTATACAAGATAGATTGAAAAGCGCTGGTGGCACAACCCCGGTTAACTGATTATCGTTCACGTGAAAATCATGCAAACATGATCCATTACCAATTTCTTTTGGGATGTATCCTTGTAATGAATTATCATTCAAACGTAGTGTCTTTAGACTTGTCATGTTATTAAGAAAATACGGAGAGAGAGTGCCTGTGAGATTATTTTCATTCAGATACAATATTTCAAGTTTTGGCATGTTGTTAAAATACCAAAGGGGTAGCCTTCCTGTGAGATAGTTGCCTCCCATGTACACTTTTTCCATATGGCGTAACTGCGCGATCTCAGGAGGTATTGGGCCATAAAAACTATTGTTTGTGAGGTTAAGCAATGAGAGGAATGAAAGGTTAGCAATATGTGGAGAGATTGTTCCAACAAGACCCATGTAAGATAGATCCAAGGAAATGACCCTTTGAGTTCGAGACTGTGAACCACAAGTAACACCTTTCCAGTTACAAACGGAGGTTTTTGTCGACCAGTTTTTTGATAAAACACCCGAAGGGTCGACACTGATTTGAGCTTTAATCGCTTCAAGAGCATGTTGATCTGTGCTTAAAGAAACACTATCTTGGGCTGTAGAAAAACGATAATAATAGAGAGTCATGAAGACTATCATAAGATTGAAGATAAAGATACACGTATTATCCATAGGTGTTAGTTTTGTGTGCTGAAATTCGTTTTTTCATTTGGTTACATGTAGTGTTAATTAATATATATATACCTGAAGCATGTATTCAGCTAAGCAGCCTAAACCATAAAGGGGATGAGTTAAAAGGGTAACAAGTAACAACCACCGGTATTGAGTTATTGCAGATGACGTTGTATATATAACTATAGCAAGTTGACAGGTTCAAACAATCTGTATTGGGTCAAAGTTCGTTTCATTTTGAAATTACGTGATGAAGGACGAATGAATTTAAGACGGAGACGCTGGCATCACGACCAAATGAGGTTTCAAAGGTAATAAACACACGGAGCAGATTGACGGTTGTTTAACAATAATAATAACTTAAATGAACAATTGTAATCCTCAAGTTTTTTATGATAAAATTTTAAGCAAAAATAGTGAAAAAAATGTGTTTGTTTTCATTAATTTATACAGAAACAATTGTATGCAATTATTATTAATTAGTGGATTTCTTGTTCTCCTTGGCGAGAGGATGCGTTCAAAATGGAGCTTTATACAGAAACAATTGTATGCAATTATTATTAATTAATGGGTTTCTTGTTCTCCTTGGTGAGAGGTTCCCAACTAACTATGATGTGTTCAAAATGGAGCTAAGATAAATAAGATATTAGGAGAAGGTTCTATATATAAAACACTAAATATTGCAAGAAGTCAACAACACGCAGGAAATTTAGAACTTTCCTTAGATATAGTCTCCTTGGCCAAAAGGAACATATGGGGACCTAGAAAGTGCAAGCCTATCGTGATTGTGGCCAATGGTTAATGGGACATTTTGATGACGCACTTCGCACATAGGGCTGTAAACGAACCGAACGTTCAGCGAACAGTTCTTGAATCGTTTGGCGGGAAGTTGGTTTATGTTCGTTTAGTAAATGAACAAACACGAACAAGAAATTTTGTTTGTTAAGTTAAACGAACGAACATGAACAGAGGTTGCGTTCGTTCGTTTATGTTCATGAACGTTCGGTAATGTGTTCGTTTATGTTCGTGAGCGTTCGGTAATGAGTTCATTCATGTTCGCTCCTTAATGTTTATTTGTATTCGTTCGTTTAGAGGTTTTTATTTGTTGTATTTTGTTTTATTGTTCCATGCTTTTAAAATTTCGAAACCCTAGTTATCTTATATGCATCTCACGACATCCCACATTTTACTATTTCAATTTTAGTTTGTGTTAATGCTTGACAAACTCTTAATGTTGTGTTAATCTTGTTTCTGATAATCATGTCAACTGTGTTCGGATGACATCGTTTGTGTTCATTTATGATCATGAACATTTGTTAGAGTTCATTTGCATATGGTAAGTGTTCGTGAACAGTTAACAAACATGTTCGTTTCCTTAATGAACGAACACGAAACAGGAAATCTCGTTCGGTAAGCGTTCGTGAACAGTTCATGAACAAACTTATTCCTTAACGAACGAACACGAACACGAACACGAACAAGGCCTTGTTCGTGTTCGTTTGGTTCGTTTACAACCCTATATCGCACCCCCACCCTCACATTGTCATTAGCCATAGCAGCACCTTGTTGTTGATGTGTGGTTACGTCAGCCTAGTTGCTACTACGTTGGGGTGCAAGGATTGCTACCGCTCGGTTGCTACTGAGAAGTGTTGGGTTTGTAAATGGTGAAGACCCTGCTCATTCTTGGGTCGGTCAAAATTGGTGGCTGGATTAGAAGACCGCAAGGGCCGGCCACCCTTGTGGATTTTTTAGTCCCATATTTTGTATCTTGGGAAAAAGTGATTAACCCTATTTATTCCCTTTTTAAGTTAATCCATGTACTTGTAATCTTTGTCACAAAGTAATAAAAAGAATTCATGTTCATTGCCATGTGGATGAAGATCACACACCGTAATTGAATCACGCAAATTTTGTGTTATTTACGACTTTATTATCATTCATATATTGTCATGGGCGTGGTTTCGTGTGTGTGTGTGTCATACAATTGTCGTGTTTGAGAAGTCGTTTGTGGTCACAAGAGAATGAAAATCAAAACAAGTTTGCTTTGAATTAACTTTGGTCTTGGTCAGCCAATCAAATAATAGCATAGCTTCCACTCAAGTTTCAATGTACAACAACAAAGATTTCATTAACTTTTGGTGTTGATTGTTTTCAAATACAAGCAAACAAGGATCGTTAAATCTGGTTTGCTTATTAACTTTTAGTCTTTTACTATGACATTGATTAGGGTTTGAGTTGGTTACAAATAATATTTTTAATTAACTGGGTTAAGAGGTCAACCAGAGTTAGTAAACCTACTCAGAGATATTCCCCATCTGTCATTTTTCTTCTATTAAATGAGAATGATGAACTACAATGTTACTATGAAGCAGATAGCTTGAAAAGACTTGTCTTAATGGGAGAGAACTATGAAGGAGGAGATGATTCACTAAATAGGAACATGACATGGGTTCTTACAAAACTTCCAGATGGGAAGAAAGCTCTTCAAAACAAATGGGTATACGTTAACAAGGAAGAGAAACTAAATGATACAAAGCACGATTGGTAGTTAAAGCGTTCCAACAGAAATCACAGGTGGACTTTAATGAAATTTTCTCTCATGTGGTGAAAATGATTCCAATCAGGGTAGTGCTTAGTATAGTGGCTATAGAAAATCTACATCTAGAGCAGTGGATGTAAAGACTGCTTTCCTGCATGATGACCTTGAGGAGGATATGTAACACCTCGAAAATTTATGTCCAATAATGTATCGACACGTGTCATGAGCTTTAAACGTGTAAAAGATTACTTAGAAGGACTAAAGTTGACAAACAAGGAAAGTATATGAATAAAAGGGTTCAGAATGTCAACAATGAATAAATATATCTTTCAATAACCCTACATGATGTTTATACCCTTAAACGAATAAATCATGGATCATACGAAGCTAATTGTGAAAGAAAGTGAGGAATTACAAACTACAGGGGTTAAATGTGTCAACATGTTTAAAGTATACCTCTGAGTGACCTTTTAGCGAACCCAAAGCTTTGTAATGATTAATTGTACTCACGAGAATAAGTGATAAAAATTTCACAAGGTTTCGATAAAGTATGAGAAAGTTATGACAATATTCGTATCCGAGGGGTTAAAAGCGTCAACGTTGAAATTAAAGGCTTTACGGGTGATCACAAAGTTAACCAAGGACTTAACAATGTTTTGTTAAGTCTTGAGGTCCTTAAAAATCAAGTTAGAGGGCCAAAAGTGCAAGAAACAAGCTCAAAACCACGTTTGAAAAGGAGCAGGGGCCAAAATGTAATAAATGAAAGTTATGTGACCTAACCCGACCCTCATACCGGTCGCGTAAGGGTCTATGGGGACCTTACGCGGGCCACCTGGGCCTGCCAGCAACAGAAAAACATCACAGGTGGCTGCTTCAGCCGGTTACACTGCCTCAATTTACCATTTCTTGATTCTAGGGGCTTGTTTGATGGTTTATGATGGCCTAGGGACACTTGGGATGATCAGGAATCATCCCATAGACTTATTTGGCATGATCTTGGAGAATTAAAACCCCTATATAAAGACCCATTTTGTTGCAAGACTTGGACACTTGCATTCAAAGCTTCACAACTTCACTTCTGGAGATTTGTGGAGCTCAAGCACCCTTCCTAGTGATCATTAGTCGTGCATAGGACCTTGGTAAGTGTCATTAACTTTCCTTAATTCAATTTTGCTTAGTTAGTTAGAGTAAAGTCAAACCCTCGTAATTAAGATTTGACTTCGTCATTATTCTTAATTTGTCCAGTCAAATTTCAAATTGAAAATACCTATGAGTTGGTAATTATGTGGGCAATAAACCCTTAAAAGGGCACTCTCTGATTCCCACTCTAACTAGGTCAATTGTCGAGTCAAAGTTAATCTTAAAAAGTCAACAAAAAGCTTATTTTCAAATTAATGCATAATTAGCAATGTAGAAGCTATGCAACCTGTTTTGTCATTAATATAACTTGGTAATTAATGTAAGAACATGTCTAAACATGTTCAACTTGACAATTTTCAGTTGAAGCTCGGTTCGGAACCGAAAGTCACAAAAGTAGACTTTTGCTTTGACTTTCAGTTCTGACCCATTAGAGCATAGTTTGGTGATGTCTTAGAGCCTTATTAGGACCAGGTTTCACATAAGTATAACCCTCTGTGATTATACAACTGGGTTCATTAGTTATCCGATTCATATGCATATTTCCGTTAAATGCCTAAATGTTGACTATTATGCCCATATGACCTTAAAACATGATTTTTGAAAATGTAAAAGAGTAGAAACCTTAGTTATTTATTTATAAACTTGTACCTAAAATTTGACATCAGTTTGAGGTTTAGATTAAGAATTATGCTCATTAGCGTAATTAGAAAGCTTTTTAGTAATTAGATGGCGTAATTAGCATATGGCCTATCTAAACCCAATTTTTTGATACCAAACTTTATACCCACTGATGTAAATTCATATTTCGGGATTTTTGGAGGTTTTTATTTATTTTTAGGCTGAGCATAACATAGAGTTCTAAGCTTGATCCGGTAATTGTCGGTTTTGCCCTTTTAGACTATAAAATGAGTTTTACCAATCCTTTTAATACCAAACCTTTTCTACTGATCCAATATGATAAATAGAGTATTTTAAGCCTTCTGGAATAATAAAAATATCAGCTTTTCTTATAAAACCCGAAAATCGCTTAAAATCGCCTTTTTACGCGTTTTAAGCGCATAGTATGTATTAAAACCATTTTAGATATATAAGACTTGATACCTACTGATATTTTAAGTAAAATTTTATATTCTAATAGTAAGTAAAAGTTTTTGAAGTCAGATTCCAGATTTGACCTTTAAACCTTAGGTGAAATTACCAAAATGCCCTTTCGGTGCATAGTATGGTTAGAAATGATAAATTTCACATATAGGTTATACCCTACTGATATAACTTAGTAAATTAAGTATTTTTACTGATTTCATCAGACCCGAAACTCAAAATCATATTTAAACTCTTTTATAACCTTTTAAATGACCAAAATGCCCTTACGAGGCATAGTTTGAGTTTAAATTCGTTTTGGGTGTAATAGAAGATATCTTACTGATGTCACAACATATTTAAGGCATATTAACTTAGGAAACCTGCATATGACTCATTTGTTACCCGTTAAGCCTTTTCGCGTTCGGATCGGCTTATGTAACTAGTTTGCATATATTAGCCGAGACGGGTCAAACCATATCATTTTCATCTCAAAATCCAGAATGTGTTTAGTTTACCCATATTAAACAAGTGTCCAAGCTTGTCGGGTCAAAACCACATTCTAAACCGGTCTTCGCTTTATCATGCGTTTGAACTGTGTCTTCCTTTTGAAAACTAACCGGTCTAAGTCTAAGCTTAATTAAAGACCCGTTAGGATTCTACTAGGTTATTAAAAACCTTCGTTCCAGATTAAGAGCCCAGTAATAGCTACGTGCACTTGCTGTATTTGATTTATACTTTGCTCAGGTAAATACTCTTAACTTATTTTCCCTATACGGGCTTGGGATACGGTATTATAATAATACCGCTTGGTCGGGTATGTAGTCATTTAAATTGTATTATGATTAATGTATTTACATCAACTGTTTTATTCTGTATTATTTGGTGTATGGCTGATGTAAAATGCAACATATAAATTACATCAAATGAGGCATAAAACTATCCCTTTTTTAGTACTAATGTTGGAAAAAGAGTGTTTTGTCTTCCTTTTGTATTTTCAGGATTAAATGAGCTCAAATTAATAAAAGAAGCAAAAAGACAGCTAAATCTAACATAAATACAAGAAAAGGAACATAAGTGGATTGCCCGACCCCTCGACAGCATCCTCCCAAGCAAAATAGAGAAGGCAGAAGACTGAACACGCCCCGTGCTCAGCCAGCACGGGGCCGTGCCCAAGAAGCAGCAGAAAAGACAAACCAGTAGAAGCTTTTATTGCCCACCACGGGGCCGTGCCCAGCGGACACGGGGGCGTGCCCAGCCTTCTGTTCAGCCTATAAATAGGAGTGCTTGGTTTCATTGCAACTCATCCCTTGGCACACCACCTCTCTCACACTTCATCCACCACCCACCACCATCACAACACCATCATCCACCACCATCATCCATTGTCCATCATAGAGTGTGTGAGTCATCTCGGGATCCAAGATTGATCGTAAGAGTTCTTGACAATCAAGGCCATGTTTGCCTAAGTCTCTTACATCACTTGGTGAAGACAAGTGTTTAGTATAATACTTTTTATTTTTAATCTTTTGCAATTTTTATTTGGTTTTGTATTAATGACTTTAATAACTAGTTGTTTATGTTGAAGGTGATCTTTCCTTATCGTTTGTCCGTGGTGTCTTGGCATTATTTTACTGTCTATATAAAATAAAAGATTTTCACCATTCATATCTCCACGGTCTATATGGAGGTATGTTGGCTACCTGGTCGGGGGTTAAGGGAACTGTTTGGTATGGGTCTTGCCCTTGTTTAGCGTTTAGAGGTCCTGCAAGGGACCTGGGTCAAATTTAGTAGGATCTCCTTCAATGCCCATAGGTATTGGATGGCGGGGATCCAAACTCTTTGACCCCCTCATAAGTTAACTACTATTAATACTATAACCCGGCTATTTAGGACTGTATCCCTGCTGACTCAGACTACTTAGTCGAGGGTAACGTCACCTCCAAAAAAGGGGCCTACCATAATTTGCATTAATAACTTAATTCATCATCTTTCAATAATCCAACCCTTTAGGATTGTATCCTTGATGACTCAAACTACTGGTTTGATGGTAACGTCGCCTTCAAAAGAGGGGCCTACTACAATAACTAAGATAATCTCTTAAACAAGTGCAAAAGTGCGAAAATAATCAAAGGTTATACTAATACACGAGTCGGATCCAAGTGATTCATCTTGTCTATCTGTTTTTATTTTTATTTTATTTTCAGCATTTAGTTAGTTTTTATTTTCTTAGTTTAAAAATCTTTTCTAACATTTTTGATTTGATTAGACGTTGAGGATAAACCGGTACTAAAAGCTCTTGTGTCCTTGGACGACCTCGGTATCTTACCAACACTATACTACGTCCACGATGGGTGCACTTGCCCATATGTGTGTTTAGTGTTAGTAAATATCGTGTTTTATAAATTTAAAACTTGGCTAAAAGTGTAAAAAGGGCTTAAAATATACATCTAAAACATATTACACCTAACGCACATCAATGGCCTTTGGGGGTTAAATGACCATGTCCCGGATATCCTTGGCATCATTCAAAGAAATGGCCACGACCTAAGCACGGGGTGTAGGCGTACACCTGACAGTTGCATATGTAAAAACTGGTAGCCCACTTAAAGGAAATAACCTTGTGGGTATTATACCTGTGGCATGTCAGTTAATCTAGACCTGCCCTACAAACCGACTCTGACGGACGACAAATAAGTAAATCTGTATACAAGATTATTTTTAAATAATTGTCCCAAGTTATAAAAGATATTTTTGCCTAAGTGCATTCAAATCAATTTTCTTAAAACGTTTTCAAAATGAGTCAGTTAAGTTGTATTTACCAGTGTAAACTGACGTATTTTCCAAAAAGGCTAAGTGCAGGTACTATACGTAATAGGCTGGCTACTCCAGGCATCAATAATCAAGTCTCGCAAGCTTTAGATGTTAGTCTGTTGAACAATTTCGTTTTTCTTTCGATCCGCCTGTGGATCTGTTTCAGCTATTTTGTGATACTTAATATTACAATTTATTCAGTTGAAATGAATCTATCACTTGCTTCCGCTGTGCATTTATATTTGTGTTGTTTGACTATGACGATATCAACTACGTCACGATACTCCCCACCGGGCCCACCGGTAATACGTGGAAATATCGGGGTGTGACAGGTTGGTATCAGAGCCAACACTGAGTGAATTAAACACTAGCCTTTTGTGTTTAATCTCAGTTACACAATTGCACATTCCTTGATTCTCGACTCTAGACAAAGAACTTAGGACTAATCCTAATTCGTTTTATTTTGTCCTTATTCGTTTCCTTTGTTATTTTTCTGATTAGCCCTTGCATGGGCAAGTAATTTCAGTTAGAAGTCCCGTTTAGGGCAACCATGTACTTGTTTAAATTTTAATGGAACGGTTAGATTTAAAATAACATTCCTATTTAAGATCTACCATTATAATAAAATGGCAAAATCTAAAAAGGACAAGACCTAGCCATGTGTCACCTTAAGACAGGGCCAAGATGGTAGTTCCTCAATTAGATTCAGATCCATATTAACATCTCAATTTAGGATTGTTCCGCGTTAAATATTAAAAAGAATCTTAAAGGTAAAACCTAGCCTATATGTTGTTACAGACATGGCCAAGATGGTAAAACCTATTCAAAAGATTCAAATCTTTGTTAACATTTGAAGACATGTTAACATTAGTGGCAAAAAAAAGTTATTCGATAAAATCACATAAGTCATCCTTAAATTGGATTACTCCAATTTCCCTTAATTAAATAATCATCCCTCTAAAAGATGAAGTGCCTACGGGCTATAATTAACGTCCTTTGGGACTAAAGACACCGGTGGCCTACAACTCCCTGTCAAGAAAAGGTAATGAACTTTGATTCAACCTTAATACCTTGATTCTGTAAAATCCTGGTTTATAAATTAAATCTGTCCATGTGACTTGCCTTTTTGTGCTATTATTAAATTATAACTAGGGATTGTAATAAAGATCCTGAATATGTATATATTTAGCAAATTAACCAAAAATAGTTATTAAAACCATGGTTAATAAATCATCAAGAACGATAGTACTGTATAGGCTTCCAAATAAACCTTGTCCATATTTGATTTTATGTGGAAATTAAAGCTACATGGCTACGTCAGAAGAGGGAAACAGTCATCCGGTGGAAAACCATGAAAATGCTAAGATACATGTGCCCGGTGCGAAACTGCAAGCACTGATAGATAATGCTATTGTAAAAGCTATGGAGCGATAGTATAATGAATCTAGTGGGACACATAGTAGAACCTCTACAGTACCCCACTCTATATCTGTCCCTAAAACTCATTCTGAAGCTCACAGCAAGCCACCCTCTAAGAAAGATGAACCCAAGAAAGAGGATGTTCAACATTCCTCAAACCAACACAGTGTTCCATCTAAGAGGATAGTGTTCGATGGTGAACCGCACACCAAGTCCTGTACCTATAAGTACTTTGTTTCCTGCAAACCCCGAGATTTCACTGGGGAGAAAGGGGCAATTGATTGTATGACTTGGTTAGATGAAATGGACACTGTTGTTGATATCAGCAGTTGTGCTGAAAGGGATATAGTGAAGTATGTATCCCAATCATTCAAGGGAAAGGCATTAGCTTGGTGGAAGTCTCTCATTCAAGCTGCTGGGAAGATCCCACTCTACAATTTGTCATGGGATTAGTTTGTTGCTCTCATTAAGGAGAATTACTGCCCTCAGCATGAGGTTGAAAGGATTGAATCAGATTTCTTATCGTTGGTGATGAAGAATTTAATTTTCAAGCTTACCTCACCAGTTTCAATACCATGTCCAGACTGGTTCCGTATCTGGTAACCCCGGAACCCAAAAGGATTGCTCGCTTCATTGGGGGTTTAGCCCCAGAAATCAAAGCCAGTGTTAAGGCTTCAAGACCTGCTACTTTTAGATCAGCAGCTGATCTATCTCTGTCTCTTACCTTAGATGCAGTCAGGCTAAGATCGCTCAAGAATTCTGAAGAAGGTAAGAGAAAGCGTGAGTATGATAACTCACGAGGGTCGGAGAAGAAACACAAGGGAAACACTGATTCCAAGAAGTTTGGATCTGGAAAGAGCAATCAACGAACAGAGGAGAAGCCAAAGTGCACGACTTGTCAAAAACGCCACTTTAGAAAATGCAGGCTTGAGACCAAGTCTCAATCAGGATCACTTGCATGTGGGTTATGCAAGTCTAAAGAGCATAAGACTGTTGATTGCAAGAAGATTAAAGATGCTACATGTTACAACTGCAATGAGAAAGGGCACATCAAAACCAACTGCCCTAAATACACCAAGAAGCCTGAGGAAGCCAAGAAGACCAATGTTAGGGTCTTCCAGATGAACGCACAGGAGGTGATTCAGAACGACAATGTGATCACAGGTACCTTCCTCATATATTATGTCTATGCAAGAATGTTGTTTGATTCAGGTGCTGATAAGTCGTTCGTAGATAATAAGTTTTGTGAGTTATTAAAATTGCCTGTTAAAACCTTAAATGTGAAATATGAGGTGGAGTTAGTTGATGGAACCATAGAAACCGCCTCAACTGTATTAGATGGATGTGTTATATCCATTAGGAACCACTCTTTTCCTTTGTCCTTGCTTCCCTTGAAGCTAGCCGGTTTTGATATAGTTATAGGCATGGATTGGTTATCACATAACCAAGCCCAGATCGTCTGCAATAAGAAGCAAGTGGTGATCAAGACTCCGTCTGGTGAGCCACTTACCAGTCAGGGAGATACCCAGTATGGATTGCCTGAGCAAGTGTCAATGCTCTAAGCATCTAGATGCTTGAAGAAAGGTTGTGTCATTTATATGGCACAAGTGACGATTGATGAGCAGAAGCCTAAGGTTGAAGATATTTCAATCATTTCTGAATACCCTGAAGTATTTCCTGAAGAACTACCTGGTTTACCACCAGATAGGCAAGTAGAATTCAGAATTGACATCATCCCTGGAGCAGCGCCTATCGCGAGAGCGTCTTATAGGCTGGCACCAACAGAGATGAGGGAGTTGAGGACGCAACTAGATGATTTGCTAGCTAAAGGTTTTATTAGACCTAGTTCGTCTCCATGGGAGCACCTATCCTATTTGTCAAGAAAAAGGATAGATCGATGCGTCTGTGCATCGATTACCGCGAGCTTAATAAGGTCACTATCAAGAATAGGTATCCAATGCCTAGGATCGACGATCTGTTCGATCAATTGCAAGGGGTAAGCTACTTTTCTAAGATCGATTTGAGGTCAGGTTATCATCAGCTGAAGGTTAGAGATGAAGATGTGCACAAGACTGCATTTAGGACTTGTTATGGTCATTACGAGTTCCTAGTGATGCCTTTTGGGCTCACTAATGCACCTGCCGCATTCATGGATCTCATGAATCGCGTTTGCAAGCCCTATCTGGATAAATTCGTCATCGTCTTCATCGATGACATCCTCATTTACTCGAAAAGTCAAGCTGACCATGAGAAGCATCTCTGTTGCATTCTTAGGCTGCTTCAACAGGAAAAGCTCTAGAAGTGTGAATTTTGGCTTCGTGAAGTCCAGTTCCTTGGATATATTGTCAGTGAGCATTGTATCCAAGTGGATCCTGCTAAGGTTGAAGCTATTATGAACTGGCAAGAGCCAAAGACGCCTACGGAGATTCACAGCTTTCTAGGACTGGCAGGATACTATAGGCGATTTATTGAAAACTTCTCAAGAATTGCAGCACCCCTGACTTTACTCACCCGCAAGAATAGCAAGTTTGACTGGGGCCTAAGCAGCAAGAATCTTTCGATATTCTGAAGCAGAAGTTGAGCAACGCTCCAGTATTGACGTTGCCTGATGGAATCGATGAGTTTGTGGTATATTGTGATGCATCACACACCGGTATGGGTTGTGTGCTTATGCAGAAAGGCAAGGTCATTACCTATGCTTCACATCAGTTAAAAGTGCACGAGAAGAACTACACCACCCATGACTTGGAGGTGGGTGCTGTTGTATTCGCACTAAAACTATGGAGGCATTACTTGTATGGAACCAAGTGTGTGATCTATTCTGATCACAAGAGCCTTCAACATTTGTTTAATCAGAAGGATTTAAACATGAGGTAGCGACGTTGGATGGAAACTTTGAATGATTACGATTGTGAGATAAGATACCATCCTGGCAAGGCAAATGTGGGCCGATGCCTTAAGTAGAAAGGAAAGAGTGAAGCCTATAAGAATCAATGCCAAGAGCATGAATTAAAGAATAGTCTGAATGAAAGGTTGTTAGCTGCGTAGAAGGAAGCTGTACTAGAAGCTAACTATCCTAATGAAAAGCTAGGAGTAACTGAGGAGCAGTTATCTTATGGCAAGGACGGAATCCTAAGGTTAAATGGACGAATATGGGTTCCAGTTTATGGAGGACTTCGGGATGTTATCCTCCAGGAAGCCCACAGTTCCAAATACTCCGTTCATCCTGGAGCTGATAAGATGTACCAGGATCTGAAGGCAAACTATTGGTGGATAGGCTTGAAGAAGTCTATAGCTGCCTATGTAGCTAAATGTTTGACGTGTGCACAAGTCAAAGCTGAACATCAGAAGCCGTCAGGTTTGCTTCAACAGCCTGAACTTCCCACCTGGAAGTGGGAAATGGTGACAATGGATTTCATCACCAAGTTGCCAAAGACAAAGAAAGGAAATGATACTATATGGGTGATAGTAGATAGACTGACTAAGTCAGCACATTTCCTACCCATTAAGGAGACTTATAACTCCGAAATGTTAGCCCAATTATACGTAGATAAGATTGTAGCTCTTCATGGCGTACCAGTATCTATTATCTCTGACAGAGATACCAGATACACATCACATTTTTGGAAAAGTTTCCAACAGTCTTTGGGCACGCGCTTAAATTTTAGTACGGCTTACCATCCTCAGACGGATGGGCAGAGTGAGCGTACCATCCAAACTTTGGAAGACATGCTTCGTGCATGTGTGATTGACTTAGGTGGTGGTTGGGATAACCACCTACCATTGATCGAGTTCTCCTATAACAATAGCTACCATACAAGCATTCAGGCTGCGCCTTTTGAGGCATTATATGGTAGGAAATGCAGAACGCCTATTTGTTGGGCAGAAGTGGGAGAAGCTCAGTTATCCGGACCTGATATAGTCCTTGAAACGATGGACAAGATTTTCCAGATTCGTGATCGCCTGAAAGCTGCCAGGGATAGGCAGAAAAGTTATGCTGATAAAAGGCGAAAACCCCTAAAGTTTGAGGTTGGTGATAAAGTATTGCTTAAATTATCACCCTGGAATGGAGTGATGAGATTTGGTAAGAAAGGTAAGTTGAGCCCAAGGTATATAGGACCATTTGAGATCATCGAATGTGTAGGATCAGTGGCTTATAAGTTAAACTTACCTGAAGAGCTCAGTGGTATTCACAATGTATTCCACATCTGCAATCTGAAGAAATGTCTAGCAGATGAATCGCTAGTCATACCACATACGGATGTGCATATAGATGAGAGCTTGAAATTTGTGGAAAAATCTTTGTCGATTGAGGATCGACAGGTGAAGAAGCTTCGAAGGAAGCATGTGCCTATTGTAAAGGTCAAATGGGATGCCCGTAGAGGTCCCGAGTACACGTGGGAGGTAGAGTCCACGATGAAAGACAAGTACCCTCATTTATTTCAGTAAATATCGAGGTCGAGATTTCTTTTAAGGGGGTGAGGATGTAACACCTCGAAAATTTATGTCCAATAATGTATCGACACGTGTCATGAGCTTTAAACGTGTAAAAGATTACTTTAGAAGGACTAAAGTTGACAAACAAGGAAAGTATATGAATAAAAGGGTTCAGAATGTCAACAATGAATAAATATATCTTTCAATAACCCTACATGATGTTTATACCCTTAAACGAATAAATCATGGATCATACGAAGCTAATTGTGAAAGAAAGTGAGGAATTACAAACTACAGGGGTTAAATGTGTCAACATGTTTAAAGTATACCTCTGAGTGACCTTTTAGCGAACCCGAAGCTTTGTAATGATTAATTATACTCACGAGAATAAGTGATAAAAATTTCACAAGGTTTCGATAAAGTATGAGAAAGTTATGACAATATTCGTATCCGAGGGGTTAAAAGCGTCAACGTTGAAATTAAAGGCTTTACAGGTGATCACAAAGTTAACCAAGGACTTAACAATGTTTGGTTAAGTCTTGAGGTCCTTAAAAATCAAGTTAGAGGGCCAAAAGTGCAAGAAACAAGCTCAAAACCATGTTTGAAAAGGAGCAGGGGCCAAAATGTAATAAATGAAAGTTATGTGACCTGACCCGACCCTCATACCGGCCGCGTAAGGGTCTATGGGGACCTTACGCGGGCCGCCTGGGGCTGCCAGCAACAGAAAAACATCACAGGTGATTGTTTCAGCCGGTTACACCGCCTCAATTTACCATTTCTTGATTCTAGGGGCTTGTTTGATGGTTTATGATGGCCTAGGGACACTTGGTGATGTCTTAGAGCCTTATTAGGACCAGGTTTCACATAAGTATAACCCTCTGTGATTATACAACTTGGTTCATTAGTTATCCGATTCATATGCATATTTCCGTTAAATGCCTAAATGTTGACTATTATGCCCATATGAACTTAAAACATGATTTTTGAAAATGTAAAAGAGTAGAAACCTTAGTTACTGATTTATAAACTTTTACCTAAATTTTGACATCAGTTTGAGGTCTAGATTAGGAGTTATGCTCATTAGCGTAATTAGAAAGCTTTTTAGTAATTAAATGGGGTAATTAGCATATGGCCTATCTAAACCCGATTTTTTGATACCAAACTTTATACCCACTGATGTAAAATAATATTTCGGGATTTTTGGAGATTTTTATTTATTTTTAGGCTGAGCATAACATAGAGTTCTAAGCTTGATCCGGTAATTGTCGGTTTTGCCCTTTTAGGCTATAAAATGAGTTTTACCAATCCTTTTAATACCAAACCTTTTTTTACTGGTCCAATACGATAAATACAATATTTTAAGCCTTTTGGAATAATAAAAATATCAGCTTTTCTTATAAAACCCGAAAATCGCTTAAAATCACCTTTTTACGCGTTTTAAGCGCATAGTATGTATTAAAACCATTTTAGATATATAAGACTTGATACCTACTGATATTTTAAGTAAACTTTTATATTCTAACAGTAAGTAAAAGTTTTTGAAGTCAGATTCTAGATTTGACCTTTAAACCTTAGGTGAAATTATCAAAATGCCCTTTCGGTGCATAGTATGGTTAGAAATGATAAATTTCACATATAGGTTATACCCTACTGATATAACTTAGTAAATTAAGTATTTTTACTGATTTCATCAGACCCGAAACTCATAATCATATTTAAACTCTTTTATAACCTTTTAAATGACCAAAATGCCCTTACGAGGCATAGTTAGAGTTTAAATTCGTTTTGGGCATAATAGAAGATATCTTACTGATGTCACAACATATTTAAGGCATATTAACTTAGGAAACCTGCATATGACTCATTTGGTTACCCGTTACGCCTTTTCGCGTTCGGATCGACTTATGTAACTAGTTTGCATATATTAGCCGAGACGGGTCAAACCATATCATTTTCATCTCAAAATCCAGAATGTGTTTAGTTTACCCATACTAAACAAGTGTCCAAGCTTGTCGGGTCAAAACCACATTCTAAACCGGTCTTCGCTTTATCATGTGTTTAAACTGTGTCTTCCTTTTGAATACTAACCGGTCTAAGTCTAAGCTTAATTAAAGACCCGTTAGGAGTCTAATAGGTTATTAAAAACCTTCATTCCAGATTAAGAGCCCAGTAAAAGCTACGCGCACTTGCTGTATTTGATTTATACTTTGCTCAGGTAAATACTCTTAACTTATTTTCCTTATACGGGCTTGGGATACGGTATTATAATAATACCGCTTGGTCGGGTATGTAGTCATTTAAATCGTATTATGATTAATGTATTTACATAACCTGTTTTATTCTGTATTATTTGGTGTATGGCCTTTGGGGGTTAAATGACCATGTCCCGGATATCCTTGGCATCATTCAAAGAAATGGCCACGACCTAAGCACGGGGTGTAGGCGTACACCTGACAGTTGCATATGTAAAAACTGGTAGCCCACTTAAAAGAAATAACCTTGTGGGTATTATACCTGTGGCGTGTCAGTTAATCTAGACCGGCCCTACAAACTGGCTCTGACGGACGACAAATAAGTAAATCTGTATACAAGTTATAAGAAATATTTTTGCCTAAGTGCATTCAAATCAATTTTCTTAAAACGTTTTCAAAATGAGTCAGTTAAGTTGTATTTACCAGTGTAAACTTACGTATTTTCCAAAAAGGCTAAGTGCAGGTACATCATTTGCAAGTTGAAGAGAAGCTTATATAATTTGAAGCAAGCACCCAGACGGTTCTATATATGAAGTATGCTGATTCCATGGGCAATAATAGCTACAAGAGATGTGAGATTGACCACTTCTGTCGTTTCAAGAAATTCGTTAGTTCCTATATCATTCTAGTGTAGTATGTAGATGATATGCTGACAGTTGGTTCAGACATGTCAAGATTAACAAGTTGATGCGACAATTGTCTCAAGAATTTGAAATGAAAGACTTAGGCCCTGCCAAGCAAATCCTTTGCATGAGCGCCATCAGAGATAGAAAGAACAGTTCACCAACTTTATCTCAAGAAAGATACATCGGGAAGATCTTAGAGAAGTTCAACATGAGCAGTAAGAATACCACTGCCCGTAGTACACGTATGGGTAGCCACATTACCCTTTCAAAAGATCATTCTCCAAAGATAAATGAAGACAGGGCAAAAATGACAAAGATTCCTTATGCATCAGCAACAGGTAGTCTTATGTATGTGATGGTGTGCACGAGATCTAATATAGCTCACGCTGTGGGAGTTTTCAGTAGGTAAATGACTAATCCAAGGAGAGCTCATTAGGAAGCAGTCAAGTGGCTTAGGTATTTAAAAGGTACACCAAAGATGGCATTGTGTTTCAGCGGAAAGGATGTTATACTTAAGGGTATTCAGATGCTGATTTGGGTAAATGCAATGAGACATACTGGAATACAACTGGGTATGTGTTTACTTTGGGGATACTACTATTTGTTGGATATCTAGGTTACAAAAGAGTGTGGCACTCTCAACTACTGAATCTGAGTATATGGTAGTTGTTGAAGTTGGTAAAGAGCTAGTTTGGTTAAGGACTTCCTTAGAGGAACTAGACAAGAAACAAGTGGATTATCCGTTCAGCGTGATAATCAAAGTGTTGTGAAATTGGCAAAGAATCTCTTAGATGGACTATAATGTCCTCCTTAAAATTAAGTGCCCTTTTTCTTTCAAAGAATTCCGCTCTTTTAATCTAAACCATTCATTACACAATCTAGTGGTTAGGATGTCTTACTAGACTTCCTACAAAATACTACTTCATATTATATCCTAACCTAAAAAACTATATTTCTATGTTTTATTAAACTATAGATCGACTTAAATACGTAAATAATTTGGTTTCTTGGATCAATTAAAGGTTTGTAAATAATTTGTTGATTATTATTTAACCAAAGGGACTAAACGACGATTAGAGAAAAGATCAAATAGGAAGTTTATTTTGGCTAGGAAGTGTAGGAAGCAATAGGATTAGGACATGTGGCAACATTTAAAATAAAGAAAAAGGGTATTTTAGTCAATCCAACCCTTTCTTCTTCATTTTCAAAACCCAGTAACTTCAAAACCCACCATTTTCAAAACCCACCATCTTCAACCATTTCTTCACTTTCTATCTCAATAATCACTACATTATAGTGCGATTTTCATCACCAATCAATGATTCAAACACCCGACAGCTTTTTTGAAGAAAACCTAGTTTAATTTCATAAAAAATCTCGTTTTTTTCGGGTGATTTTGGAGATAATCACTCGATTCGTTCGATTCGAGCGCTGATAAGTGTTTCAATCATTCAAAATTTGTCAATTGTTGAAGAAATCACTCCGATCCATGTAAGAAATTCTTTAATTTCATTTTACGATCTGGGTTTTTGATTTAGTAATTGCGTTTTACGATCATGGCGGGGGTCCGGGGGCAGCGGCCCTGGTAGCGGGGTCCCAGGGGCGGCAGCCCCTGGCGGGGTCCAAGGGTCAGCTCGGAAATTTTTTTTCTGATTAAATTACTGTAATAAAAATGCATCAGAAAAATTAATTTTCCAGAAATTGGCTCATTTCGAAGATAGTAATTCGTAGACAATTCAGACAGTTCACAGACAGTTCCTAGACAGTTTTATGTGTCCATTGTGTTTTAGACATAAGAGAGTTTTATGTGTTTTCTGGCTATTGCGTTTTAAAAAAAAAACACATTTTTAAGTGTTTTTAGTCATTGCGTTTTAGGTAAAACACATTTTTGAAGTGTTTTTAGTCATTGCGTTTTAGGTAAAACACATTTTTAGGTGTTTTCAGTCCATTGCGTTTTAAAATGAGTCATTTTTAAGTGTTTTCTGGCCATTGCGTTTTACAAATAAGACATTTCTTTGTGTTTTTGGTGCATTGCGTTTTAGGTAAAACACTTTTTTATGTGTTTTCAGTTCATTGCGTTTTAGAAAACAGACATTTTAAGTGTTTTCTGGCCATTGCGTTTTACAAATAAGACATTTCTTTGTGTTTTTTGTGCATTGCGTTTTAGGTTAAACACATTTTTATGTGTTTTTAGTCCATTGCGTTTTAGAAAGTACATTGTCTTTTGAGTTTTTAGTCTATTGCGTTTTAGAAATAAGACATTTCTTTGTGTTTTCTGGCCATTACGTTTTACAAATAAATCATTTCTTTGTGTTTTTTGTGCATTGCGTTTTAGAAAAACGTCATTTTTTAGGTTTTTTTTTCATTGCGTTTTACGTAACTGAGGGTTTTTCTATTGCGTTTTACGCAACTGGGTTTTAATTTTTTTTTTTTAAATATAGCAATAGTATACTCGTTTTAAAGATAAAAAAACGCTCGTTTTTTTGGTGCAATTTTTGTAAAAAAATAATGTCGTATGAAAGAGTTATTAACGTTTAAAAAATGGGGGGGAATTGAAGGAGAGAGAAATTATTGGCTTGGATTGACTTTAATGCCCTTAAACAAACACACGCGCCTCTTTTCTTCCCTTCAATTTCCATCATTTAATCTTAGCCCTTGATTAACTAAATGAATGGTCAAGATCACTTCCTAACCTTCCTAGCCAAATAAACTTCATATTGTATCTCCACCCACGACGATTATTAAACTTTCATTTATCACGGAGGTCAAAAGACTAGAACTGAAAATTGATTTATGTTATTTTAAGAGGATTTAGTTTAATTAAGCGAGCCTTTTCCTATTATCACACCTTTAAAATCTTATTTTCATATCCTTTTTCACTATATCTCTCTATATGTATCTATGTATATATAGAGAGATAGCTTCTTTGTTTGTTTAGAGGTAAGATAAATTGAATTTCTAGAAGAATACAGGATTTTATTCTAATGAGTTACTTTTGATACATTCTGTTTAATTTTCACTAATTTTTTCTAAATTCTATAATTTTAACGTTATTTTACTAGTTTCGTGAAAATAACATTATAAGAGGGGGTGGTTAATTATGCATCATGTGGTGGCATTGGTAGCCGAAACACATTTACTTTATAAAACCAAAAATGACTACTAATCAAAAATTAAATTATTAGAGGTTTAATATAATACATTTAGTTTATAAGACCACGGGTAATAGTTATACCTCTAAGGGGCATTTTTTGCCACATCAGCGCCAACTCATTCTCATCTTTTTTAGCAAAAAATACGTCTAATGTTTAATGTCTCATAATGCCCCTTCAATCATTACTTAGTTATTCTTTTATTTTGCCTTTTGTTTTCTTTCAATATTTTTAAATAAAGATAAAACAAAATAAAAACTTGATGCCACATCATCGTTTAACTCTTTTTTTCTCATAATCAGGCATAATGGATGAATAACATGTGTCATAATCTCCACCGTGAGTTCAACCACACTTTAGATTGCCTCGTCGATCTCATACGACGAAGACGTAGTATCCTCACTAGTCGATGATGACGACTAATCTTCCATTTTTAACACTTTGAGACTTTTGAAATGAGTTGTTATTTTGTGAAGTGTTGGATTGAGTTTGTGTGTGATTTATTGATAATTAAAGAAAATAAATATATCAATTTTATAATCAAACGGTCCAATTGCAACGGTACTATATGGCCTCATTATTGCCACTTTTCAAAAATATGTTTCTCAATGTCACGTCATTTAGGCTATGGGGTGTGGGATAAAGCGAGGACACAGCCCGGGGGCTTTATCATGCCCTCTCTTAACTTGCATGGTATGGTATAAAGTCCCCTATTAAACAAAATTAAAAAAAAAAAGATTGTATTGGTTGAAAAGAGGTGGACCCCACTTATACACCCCTTTTTGCTCGTTATCATGGTGGCGGACAAGGGATGGCGCCCCCTCTTAACAACCTGGGGGTGGTGATGACGGACAAGGGATGACGCCCTCCATACCCTGCGGCTAGAAAACGCTGCCTCCCCATAATGCCTTTTTAACGCCATAGTGTGATGGTTTTTGAAGCGTTTTTTGGCGTGATCAAATATTGAAAATGGCCACTACGTGTGGTCAGTGGTCTAAAACCAAACAGACGTAGCACACTTGATTACACCTTTTGTTTTAAACCACAGACTTGGATTCGATCAGCATGGTCATCACTATTTTTCCATTTTGATTAAAAAAACTTATGAAAAAAAATACCCATATATATGTGTTTCATATTAATTTATGAATTATAATCTTACTTTTTATTATTCTTATTTCTTATTTTTTTACATATGTTCATTTAATAATTTATATGTTGATTTTAAACATAAGAGGAGGATTACAAAATCTTTTTCATCAAATATATTTGTTTAGGTAAAGTTCATTTGATAATTTATATGTTGAAGTTAAACATAAGAGGAGGATTACAAAATCTTTTTCTTCAAATATATTTGTTTAGGTAAAAATATTCTTATTACGTATTTATATGACAGAATCTCTTTACAAGTCATATTTATATGACACCATCTCTTTACAAGTCATCGTTTAGGTAAAAAGCAAGAATTACATAGATAAATAAAAGAAAGCCATAAATAATAAAAAAAAAAAAAAGTGCCAAGAGCAGCTGAAGACGAAGTTCGAGCATGCATTGGTTGAAATAACGCAGGAGACAAGCAGTGGCGAAGCTTAAGATTTACGACTGGGGGATCGAAAACGTATATACCAAAAATTTCTATAAAATCGGAGGGTCAAAAACGTATATACACAAGAATTTATATACAAAAACTACCTACTCTTCACTACTAAGCGAAAAGTTCAGGGGTCGGCCGGCACCTCTCGCCCCCACAAAGCTACGCCCTTCGAGGCAAGCACCACCGGAGCACTAAATACATTGTGTTTTATGTTTCTTAGTGTTTGTGTATATACACACACACAATAAGGCAGGGGACAAGCACCACTTGAGCACTAATAAATTGTGTTTTACTAGTTTGCGTTTTACTAGTTTTGCTGAAGTAGCGTGTTCCGGCGATACGGAGCAAATCATAATGTAAAACAAATGTTATTTGAAAATAATGAAGCATCCTGATTAAAAGGCCAAGCCGTCAGAATTCGTGTAGTTTATCATCATAGCGTTTTACTACACCAAATAAATACTCTATTGAATAAAATTTCATCTTTAACAAAACTCATACCGGAATCAGGGGCGGACCTACCCACGATGGTGGGTGGGCGGCTGCACCCCTTGAAAAAAAAGGTTTTTAATGCTAATTTTTGTCGAAATCTCAACCGCACCCCTTGGATTTTTTCAACCGCACCCCTTGAAAATTTTCAACCACCCTCCTTAGAAAAAAAATTATGAATTTATAAAAAAATAAACACTGATTATTATGAATATATAAGTATATAACACAATTTGTATAATTATTCTTTAACCACTTATTGACTTTAGTTAACCCAATCTACAACCTAATTTTATTAACCCAAGCCCAAACCCAAACCCAAACCCAAAGATTTATCCTTTTTTTGTGATTGTTTATTTGGTTGTTTTATGTGGTGATTATGAGAATATATGTATATGAGTTTGATCTTTTTATGTTTTTTGATGTTTTTCTAGTTGTTCTAGACTAGTATTTAATGATTTTGTTGTTTTATTTTAAGCTTTGTTTGTTTAAATGATTACTAATCAACATTTAGAAGTTGGGCTTGAATGTTTGAAAATTATGCACTATGGTATTGGTTGAACATGATTGTTTATTTTGTTTAAGTGTTTAATGTTGCTTTATGAACTTATGGAGCAAATTGATATGTGACATGAAATAAGGTGTTTTGGTACACTACTTTCTTTATCATCGACATGAAATAAGGTGTGTTGGTACACTACTTTCTTTATCATCTATCATTCCATCCATAATACACAAACATGCACATGTGCATTTTTGTAATTTCTTTGACAAATTCCGTAATTCATTACATATATTAGACAATTGCACTTTCAGTTACACTACCATGTGTAATACAATACTTTTTAAATTACCAATATTAGAAATGCACACGTGTATATATATGTATCAACATGAAATAAGGTGTTTTGGTACACTACTTTAAATACACTTTCCCTTTCATCTATCATACCATCCATAATACACTACCATTACCTCCTACCATCTATAATACAATACCATTACCTCATACCATCCATAATACAATACTATTACCAATATTTTCACTTTATTACATGTATGTAAACACCAATTATACCATCCAATCAACATATTACATCATAAATTGACAACTATAACCAAACCATCAACCACTAGATATAACTAACCAAAAAACATGTATATGGGCCTACTTCTCCATTCAAAATCACAAACTTTTTGTACCAAAACACACGTTATATCATGGTTATACCTAATGATGCACATGTGCATTTTGAATATTGGTAATGTAAAAAGCAGTGTATCACATATGGTATTGTAAATTAAAGTGCAATTGTCTATTCCTGATAACGTGTTACCGAATTTGTCGAAGTAATGATACATATGCACATGTGCATGGATAACTGTTACTCGAAAAAAAAAAGTTTTTTTTGGTAACGAAATATAACCATTTTTTTCTTTAAATTAAAAAAAAATTGAGTGCTTTTTTGATTTTTTTAGATTTTATTTTGTGTTCACATTGGTTCTCGCAATAAGGGAGGTTCTCACATGAACCTTACCCTCTATATATATATATATATATATATATATATATATATATATATATATATATATATAGGCTAGGAGTTGGCTAGAAAGTCCAAATTTCGTAAAAAGTGTAGAAAGTCATTAAACACCAAAATGTCAACCATAAAACACACCAAAAACCCACAAATAACAAAATGAAGATTAATAAAACATCATATATGTGGGTTGTGTATTATGTTTTGGATGATAAGGCTCTGATTATCGAATAACAAATATTATTGTGTTTTATGTTGATTAGCATGTTGTGTTTTATATTCATAGTTATACGATTGTGTGTTTTAAGTTTTTATGAACTATTATGGTTCGAATATGGTGTTATAGTAATTTTCACTCTGTTATTTGTGGGTTTTAGGTGTGTTTTATGGCTGAAATTAGAGTGTTTTATGACTTTTTACACTTTTTAGGAAATTTAGACTTTCTAGCCGAACCCCACCATATATATATATATATATATATATATATATATATATATATATATATATATATATATATATATAATACTATATTAAGAGAACTGAGTTTTCTACCCTTTTCGTAATTTTGCCATAGGTACAAATCTTGAAGCACCTTGTACAAATGAAGTAAGCCATTTTAGAGGGGGAAACTTGGACATTGTCCAAACTTTTAAGACACGTTGAGGGCAATCTAGACATTTCATCCATGAAATTAAATTCATGCCCACTTATGTCTTCCATTAATTGAATTAAATTAAGGAATTAAATAAAAGTTTAATAATAATTAAAGGAATTAATTGATTAAATTAAAGGTTAGACATGTAATATTTACACATCTTCAAGCAACATGTATAAGAGAGTCAAGCTATTTTAGGGGGGGTAAACTTGCACATTATCATTGATGAGTATTAACGAGCTTCGAATGACTTAATGAAAGGATATTTAATAACCATTGTTTTAATAACCTTAATTTTATTTTTGAACCTATAGCTTTTGCTTATATTTATTTTCATTCGTTATTTGATAACTTCGTTGTTAATAATAATAATAATAGTAGTAGTAGGTTTGTTAGAACTTTATTATTTTAGTTAAAGTAAATTTATATAGATACTAAACAATTTAGAAGTTTATGAAAATTAAAAAGGAAATTAATATTTACTTAGTTATTTTATTAATGCTCGAGTGTTGTTTTAACAATAAAATTTATCCTTTGTAGTGTATTTAACCAAAATAGTCACAAAACCCATTCGGGAGGGTGGATTGGGGATAGCTCGGTTGGATGTGAATAATATGGCATTGCTTGGTAAATGGTTGTGGGGGTTCTATAATGAGCAACATGCGTTATGGAGGAGAGTTATAATGTTTATCCATGGTGCTAGCCGAAGTTGGGGAGTTGCGCCGGTTAATAGCTCTATTACCGGTGTTTGGAAGAATTGTGTGACGCATTGGAATAAACTTAAAGTCCAAGGCGTCGGTTTTAATAGTATGATTCGGGGTCAACTTGGCAATGGGAAGCAAATTCGGTTTTGGTTAGACGTGTGGGTGTGCGATGAGCCGTTAAAAGACAAGTTTCCATCTTTGTTCTTGCTTGAAAGGATTAAGCGGGCATTTGTTTGTGACAGATTGCGATTACAAAATAATGTATCGGGGCTGACCTGGGAATGGTGTCGAGCTCCTAATTCTGTGGAAGAGATCGACGCCAAACAGCAACTTGAGATGTTGATTCTTGATGTGCGGTTACAAGACATTCAAGATAGGTGGGTTTGGAGAGTTGGTGACGATCTTGGCTTCACCGTGGCATCGGTCAAGAAGTGGTTACGTGGAGCGGATAATAATAATACAGGACGCTTTGGTTTCACGTGGAGCAAGTGGGTCCCTATTAAATGTAATATTTTTATGTGGAGAGCGTTTTTGGATCGTCTTCCTACTAAGGCGGCTTTGATGAGACGTGGCATTTGGTTAGATAGTCAACAGTGTAATTGGTGCTTGAGCAGTGAAGAATCTATTGAGCATCTTCTGATGGGTTGCGGGTTTGCAGCAGGTGGCAAGGTATTTCGACATGGTGCAAGATTCCAGGTACGTTTTTGTTTCATGTCAATGATTTGGTGGAATGGCACGAGCATTGTGATACAACTAGGAATAAGAAGATAGTGCTTCATGGGATTATTATAATTGCTTGTTGGAGGATCTGGAAGGCGAGGAATGAATCTATATTTTCGGGTAAGGAGCCGAAGGTTGTGGACATGATCGCGGACATTAAGACCTTGGGTTTTTTGTGGTATAAACATAGGTTTAAAGGTGGTGTCGTTGATTGGGATAGATGGTGTTCTTTTGATGTGATGTAATATACCTTGTGGCTTTCGGCTTCCTTTTCCGTCTTGAAAATAGGTGGCTGGTGTTTTTGGTGTTTCGTTTATGAAAGTTAAGTTTCAAAAAAAAAAAAAAATTATTGAGTTTGGAAATTCATGTGTAACGGTGTGTACTTAAATGTACTTCATTATAAAATTAGAGTTAAAAGAATTTGAAGTGGTTTTAACAAACGTATTTAGAGCATTAAAACCCAAACAATACAACTTTATGTCGGTTTCTTTTGCGTGTTGTTTGAAACTTCTGAAACGGTAGGCATATTAATGCTCCCTTTAATGGCCAATTATCCTTTTGAGCCTATAAAAATGACGCTCTAGCATACCGGCTGAAGAATATCTCAGTTCTCTCCCTTCGGTCTCCGTAGTTCTTAGTTTACTGTTGTTTCCTTCGGCGACACAAAACCATGGAAAAGCAACACCGCCAATACTGAATTAAATAATCTACGTCATTGAGGCAACTTCATGAACCAGTATGAATCGCATCGTACAACTCGACTTTTAGACCATTCATAATTTTTTCAAACTATCATTTACCACATTTAAGGTAATCACGAGTATTAGATGCTTCTTAATTTAAGCATTAAGGGCTGGATACTAAACCCAGGATTTTGTTTGTTAATTTACATATTCACTACTAGAAAATACACATATCTTGACACGCGAACAATGACACACGCTCATTTCATGACATTCAGAAGCATGTGTCAAGAAAAAAATGTCATGATTTACAAAATTCAATAAAATTATGACACATTTTTTTACGTGTCATCTTTTTAATGTCATTAATAAAAAACAAGACCATTTTATGACATTTCAAAACGTGTGTCAAGAAAATAATGTCAAGGTTTACAAAATTCAACAAATTTAATGACACCCTTGTTTGTATGTTGTCGTTTTAGTGTCATAAAAAAGAAACAAGACCATTTTATGACATTCCAAAACTTGTGTCAAGAAAAAATGTCATGGTTTACAAAATTCAACAAATTTACGACACTCTTTTTATGTGTCATCTTTTTAGCGTCATAAAAAACATTATATTTTCTAAATTAAAATTACTAATGAAATCCCTCACGCGTTGCGGCGAAAATTTGATCGGTCGTTACAATAATGGTGTGACATTGGCACTCGGTATAGCAACCAAAAGATATATGACCAAAATGATGTCTACACATATTTTACATCTATTAAAAACCATATGGGTAATGCAGATACCGATGTTGCCGCACAATGTGCGTCATAAAACGTTAGTTATGACACGCAAAAGCGTGTCGTTGATTGAGGAGTCATAAAATTAACATGATATGCATTTGTGTTTCATGTTTTTATAACACATTTATGACACGCCTTCATGACACGCGTTTATGACACACATTTTATGACAGCTTTTAATGACGTGTTTATGATACTCTTTTTTGACATATATTTATGACATTTACTTGCGTGTCATGCTTTTAATTATTTTTAAAAAATATATTTTTTTAGAGTAAACTGTCATTTTGGTCCCTGAGGTTTGACCACTTTTGTCACTTTAGTCCAAATCTCAAACCTTTTGCATCTGGGTCCCTGTGGTTTCATTTTTTTTTTTTTTTTTTGTCATTTTGATCCAAAAGCAAAGTCGGCTCAGATTTCTAAAAAAAATCTTGTTTATGTAGAATTATTAATATCCCTTGAATACATATATAGATAAAATATATTTATTAGTAGAATGCATTTATTAATAATATCCAATTGCATAATCATTTGTCATTTATACTACAAACATTTTAACATTAGCAAATATATTGCTTGTCAATACATTCATCAACACTTAAAATACAATTTGTCATATAAAAATAATAGTTGTCGCCGCATAACTCGACCATTCTTCATGAATGCCATTCATATATTCTTCCCCAACCTGAGACAACAATTAAATAAACTTAAGCTTAAAAATCAGAATTGAAATCTGAGGCAACATTTGTTTGAATATTTAATTTCAAAGATAAAGAGATTTCTTGAAGAAGAACTTAAGCATGTGGCTGAATCTATAAATTTAAGAATTTGTTTAGATATTTAATTTCAAGACTAACCTGAGGGGCATTGAAGTAAACCAAGATCCCAAACATAGAAATTCTTTAAAGCATAGGCCTATCCATGCTACCAGGTCTCATATCATAAATTTCCTGTTATTTATTTTCATCAACTGATGAACACTATAAATGAAGATCACCAGTAATCACAACATGAAGACTGTATGCAATATAAAAGAAAATTGGGAATCATAAAGTAATGCTTACTTAGACAAACTACATGTTTTAAAAAATGCAGAAATGGAACCGTCTACAAATATTTCTTTAACTCGACATATATGCAGCATAATGCCTAATATGTAAAAAAGAATCTTATTTAATGATATAATGTGTCACATGAAGGTCCTGAACAGTCAAAGCCACTAGAGAACTTACACTGCAAACAAATTAACTAAATTTTAACCATGTAAAATCAGTAATTAAATATAAGGGGAATCAATTACCATAATAGCTAGAGTACGGTAAAACCAATTGAGCATAAAAGAAGCAACAATCCTAATCTATAGAAGTGAGAGTGGTGTGAGACTTCGGAGCACCTGGCAAAGAAACACACTAATATATTTTTTTTCCAAAAATTATAATGAATTTTAATGATAAGTGGTACATCTGAAGCTGTACTCCAAGTGTTTCATCTATCAGAACCATTTGAAACCCTCGTAAGATATCAACAACACATCTGCCCAAAATTTTCAACCAAAAATCAACATTTAATCGAAAACCTAAATGTGCTGGAAGCAATGTTGATGGAAGAGAACAAAATACTTGTCCAGGTCTGAATCCCTTTAACCAAAAAATACAAATTGATCCTTTCACCAAAAGAAGAATCCCTTTTGCAGTACATCCAAACACCTCCAAATCAATGACATATAATATAACTATCACATTTGCTGTACATCCAAACAAACCCCAAATAAATGACAAATTATTGCAACAAAACATGAATTCCAAAATATATGTTGTAGTAGTTAATTTTGAGCATATTTGGAAAATTAAAACCCTAAAACCATGTTATCGTAGAAAACCAAAAAAAAAAAAAAGGATAAATTACACTTTTCGTCCTTTATGTTTGTAGCGGGTTGCAGTGGATAGCCTTTAACTTCAATAATTACAATCATAGTCCTTTATTTGGAAAACCCATTACACTCTACGTCCTTTAGCCCTAACCTGGTTAAAATTTTCAGTTAAGTTTGACATGTGCCTAGCACATGAGGGTATATTGGTAATTTTACTCATTTATTTATCTTTAATAAATTTGAACAATAAAACTTTTAACATATAACTCAATCTCTCTCAAGAACTACCTTCTTCTTCATTAGGGAACACCACCTGACCACCATAAAAGCACCAGCTACCACCACCTTTACCACCTTTACCACCATAATCACCAGCTACCCCCTACCTCCACCAAATGACCAGCTAACCACCAAATTACCTTTTACATCAGTTTCATACAGAAACCCAATGAGAAAGTTATCTGCGTTACACACCTCCATCGGTTCCCTCAATGATGTCGCACCCACAAACCCGTCCCGTCACCAAATATGTTTCTGTTGAGAGACGCAAGGATGTTGTTGTTGACGCATCTACAATGATGTCGGCGCCAGAGTTTCGCCGGAGTAAATCTGTTGATGTTGAGAGACGCAAGATTAGGGCTCCTAATATTCTCACCATCAATCCTCTTCGCCTGACACAATCTTGAAAGAACTGTTAAAACTCATAAAAAAGAACCAATTTTTATAAATATTTGTTCAAATTGTTTGTAGGTTTTGTTAAATTGGGTGACATATTTATGGGTTTTGTTGAATACTCATAAAAAAGATCCAATTTTTGCAAAATATTGGTGAAACTTTTGTGGGTATCGTTGAATTGCAAAATATTATTATAAGCAGAACAAGAACAAGATCTTCATTGGCCTAGAGAGATTCAGATGTGTAGATATAGATACATATCTAGAAGAGAGAGGGAAAGAGTGTAACATATGAGAGCATTCACATCCCATCATCGGCTCAACAAGATCCGAAAGCAGATGATATTGTGGCAAGAGAGGTGACAGGTCTCTTTCAAACTGCATCAGATCTAAACCTCAGATCTGCGCAGAGAAATATGTTTCAGGCCTCCTTCAACCTGCCTCAGATCTGCGCAACAATCTCTCCGACACTCCCACCACCTCATCGCTACCGTAATCCGCAACAACCTCTCCACTATCATCTCCGGTATCATATTCGAGCCCTAAAATCGGTTTGTATTGAAGCTCCAGCGAGATGCTTGGTGTGAGGGTCGAGAAGATGCAGTCAGTGGTGGTGTTATGGCTCGATTTGATGGCGGCGGCTGGGATATGGTAGTGGTGGTGATAGAGGTTGGTTGAGGAGGGAGAGGTGGGGTTGAAGACAGGAAGAAGATGACCACATATGGATTTATGTGCATACATTTATATTTTTTAATCTTTTTTTAATATATGGGTAAAATCAGCAGTCTGCCCTCATGTGTAAGGCACATGATTAGACTTAACCGAAAAATTTAACTTTGTTACTACTAAAGGACGAAAAGTGTACTGAGTTTTTTAAATAAAGGACCGTGGCTGTAATTATTGAAGTTAAAGGTCATCCATTGTAATTCAGTACAAACATAAAGGACGAAAAGTGTAATTTATCCAAAAAAAAAAAACTACACAAAGAAATCGCAATTAGTGGTACCTGTGGTGGTGTCGTGATGGTATGAGAGAGATCCGGTGGTGGTGATGCTGATTTGTGTTGGTGTTATGGGGGTTTGGTTGGTTCACGTAGGTGACGGTGATGGTTTGTTGTGGATATCATCTCGGGAGGCCAGGAGGGGAACTGATAGGGTTATGAAATTGAAGAGGGAACTCCAAGTGAGTGGGTATAAAGACGGAATGGAAAGATTTAGGAGGGAACTTCAAAATTTTTAGAAAATATGAGCGGGAGTGGAGGAGCATTTTAAGAAGACAAAATAAGAAGAGGGAAAAAATGAGGAGATGACATCTGGCTAGGGCTAAGCAAATGAGTTAACCTAACCTGACCCGGACTAAACCCGAACTGACCCGAGACCGAAAAACATTCAAAAACCATAACCGATTACCGGACCTATGTATTCCGGGTATCGGTTATTTTAGTTTACGATAAAATAAGCTACTATTCATTGCCGGTTTGGTTTGATATTGTACGATAGCGACATGATATCCATTTTCAAAAAAATCAAATTAGAAAAAAATCCAAATAAATATAATAATAAAACATTAGATTTAATATTCATAAAGAAAAAGGTTAAATAATAAATTATTTAAGGTATTAAGGAGTTATAATTTAAAACTTAAGTTAATACTAAGATTGTGACCCGCGGTAATGCGGCGGGGATTATTTAGTTATAATTAAGTCGATCTACGACCCGCATGTTATGTTAAACATGTCAAACGGGGAAAAAATAGACGATGTAAAAACGTTAACCCACACACGCACACGCATGTTGCGTCGTGTTAACTCGCAAAATTTAGAACGAAACATAAAAACATTAAACGAAAGAAACACGCTGCAATGTGTTAAGTCATAAAATTTAGAACCAAACATAAAGCGAAAAATTTGCTGAAAATGAAAACTGTAACTGAGCAAAGTTGAAAGTAAAAAAAAAAAAAAAGTTGTGATAATAGATTGCAAAAAATAAAAAGTTTTAGGGTAAAAGTAAAAAAATAAATAGTTTTGGGTTAAAAGTAATTTATGAAATACTTTTGGGTGAAATGTAAAAAAAACATTTTTTTAAAAAACCCCCAAAGCCAAGGTTACAACAACCATAAGCATAACCATTTTTTCTTTGAAAACCCCCCAAAGCACACCCCGCGTTGCGGCAGGACGTAAAATGGTGTCAAATAATACTAATGCCAACCAACCGTCATCGACCACCAACACTAAGTCGACCTAGGATCTGCATGTTGCGACGAACCTGACAAACATGAAAAAATAGAGGTAAAAACGTTGAACCACACATGCACTTTACGCCGTGTTAACTTGCAAAATTTGAAACAAAACATAAAAAAAGTTGAATCACCGTCGTACGTTGCGTCGTATTAACTCGAAAAATTTAGAACTATACGTAAAACGAAAATTTGCGAAAGATGAAAAGTATAAGTGACAAAAGTTGTGAAGTCAAATTGCAAATAATGAAAAGTTTTGGGTTAAAGTTAAAAAAACAAATTATGTAGGGTTAAAATTGCAAAAGGTAAAAACCTTTGGATTAAAAGTAAAAAATCATGTTTTTTTTTTGAAAAAGTCCCAAAGCACAGGGTACAAGTTGTATTGCATATTTTTGTTGCTAATTTATAGTAATAAAATAAAATATTTAAAATGCTCATTATTGTTCATGAGCACTTTAAATTGATAGGTATAATGTGAATTACATAATGTAACTGCATTTGCATAAGACCGTGGGGTATGGTAGAGCGCGAGTTGGGGGCATGGTATGACACGTGGAGTATGGGGCACCCAAGACCAAAAGCCAATTTCAAAGGGGTATGGTCGGCGTGGATGGGTGGTGATGTGTGTAAAATGCAACATATAAATTACATCAAATAAGGCATAAAACTAAGCCTTTTTGAGTACTAATGTTGGAAAAGATTGTTTTTGTCTTCCTTTTGTATTTTCAGGATGAAATGAGCTCAAATTCACAAAAGAAGCAAAAAGACAGCTAATTCTAACATAAATACAAGAAAAGGGACAAAAGTGGATGACCCGAACCCTCAACGGCATCCTCCCAAGCAGAGAAGAGAAAACAGAAGACTGAACACGCCCCGTGCTGTGCCCAAGAAGCAGCAGAAAAGACAAACCTATAGAAGCTTCTATTGCCCACCACGGGGCTGTGTCCAGTGAGCACGGGGGCGTGGCGAAAGTACAGCAGGCGCATTAATTGTAATTGCGAATTACTATTAATGAAGAGAGAGAGTGTCAGACGGGCACGGGGGCGTGTCCAGCGGACACGGGGCCGTGCCCAGCCTTCTGTTCAGCCTATAAATAGGAGTGCTTGGTTTCATTTCAACTCATCCCTTGGCACACCACCTCTCTCACACTTCATCCACCACCCACCACCACCATAACACCATCATCCACCACCATCATCCATTGTCCATCGTAGAGTGTGTGAGTCGTCTCGGGATCCAAGATTGATCGTAAGAGTTCTTGACAATCAAGGCCATGTTTGCCTAAGTCTCTTACATCACTTGGTGAAGACAAGTGTTTAGTATAATACTTTTTATTTTTAATCTTTTGCACTTTTTATTTGGTTTTGTATTAATGACTTTAATAACTAGTTGCTTATGTTGAAGGTGATCTTTCCTTATCTTTTGTCCGTGGTGTCTTGGCATTATTTTACTGTCTATATAAAATAAAAGATTTTCACCATTCATATCTCCACGGTCTATATGGAGGTATGTTGGCTACCTGGTCGGGGGTTAAGGGAATGGTTTGGTAAGGGTCTTGCCCTTGTTTAGCGTTTAGAGGTCCTGCAAGGGACCTGGGTCAAATTTAGTAGGATCTCCTTCAATGCCCATAGGTTTTGGATGGCGTGGATCCAAACTCTTTGACCCCCTCATAAGTTAACTACTATTAATACTATAACCCGGCTATTTAGGACTGTATCCCTACTGACTCAGACTACTTAGCCGAGGGTAACGTCACCGTCAAAAGCGGGGCCTACCACAATTTGCATTAATAATTTAATTCATTATCTTCCAATAATCCAACCCTTTAGGATTGTATCCTTGCTGACTCAAACTACTGGGTTGAGGGTAACATCGCCTTCAAAAGAGGGGCCTACTACAATACTAAGATAATCTCTTAAACAAGTGCAAAAGTGCGAAAATAATCAAAGGTTATACTAATACACGAGTCGGATCCAAGTGATTCATCTTGTCTATCTGTTTTTATTTTATTTTTATTTTTTAGCATTTAGTTAGTTTTTATTTTCTTAGTTTAAAAATCTTTTCTAACTTTTTGATTTGATTAGACGTTGAGGATAAACCGGTACTAAAAGCTCTTGTGTCCTTGGACGACCTCGGTATCTTACCAACACTATACTACGTCCACGATGGGTGCACTTGCCCATATGTGTGTTTAGTGTTAGTGAATATCGTGTTTTATAAATTTAAAACTTGGCTAAAAGTGTAAAAAGGGCTTAAACATACATTAAAAATATATTACACTTAACACGCATCAGTGGCGTGGACAAGCCACATCATAATTAGGTTCCGCCATTGCTAGTTCTTGGCCAATGTGGTTCCGCCATGTCATGTGGGTAGCCCCGCCCAACGCCCGGGCTGAATACCACGCCAAACGGGCCACGCTGAAACCCAAGCCCACCTGGGGTGGTGACTTGGGCGTTTATACCCAACCCACGCCCCAACCCCGCCCCATACCTCATACTCTAATGTACAAAGTAAAGAAACTAGGTATAGAAATCTGGTTTGTAGGAACAAACTTTTTTTTGAAAAGTAAACTTCTATAAAATAGTTATGATGAAATTGTCTTCCAAATAAGCGTATATATGACAAAAGTAGTTGGTGGCTGGTGACTGGAACTTCTGCTAGTAACTGTAGTTTTTTAAATATATTTGATGTTTGACAAAGTAGCTGTAACTTTTAATAAAATGTATAAAATAATCAAAATTCACATAACTAAAAATTTAAAAAGTTTATTTATTAAAAAGTTTATTATCTTTAAAGGAATTGTAAAATATTCCACCATTATTATGAATATTCTAGGAATTGTAATTTGCTCATGAAGAATAAGTGAGTGCCAAACTGCCAATTAATATTTGAATGAAATTGATAAGATAGAAGACACGATATGAAATCAGGATTGATCACTTGTTTGTTAAACTTATTTATTCTAAAGATTTGTTAAATGAATATATGCAAATAAAGTATTTTTTTTAATTAAAAGTAATCTTTTACTCCTTTTAGTGACACGTTAGGTTTGTAACTTATGAAAATAAAATATCAGTATAGTTATGGCATTCAAGTTACATATTATTTTAATAGTTATATGTTTGCAATTGAGGAACCAAATCGATTCCAACATCGGTATCTGCATTACCCATATGGTTTTTAATAGATGTAAAATATGTGTAGACATCATTTTGGTCATATATCTTTTGGTTGCTATACCGAGTGCCAATGTCACCCCCTTATTGTAACGACCGATCAAATTTTCGCCGCAACGCGTGAGGGATTTCACTAGTACTTTTAATTTAGAAAATATAATGTTTTTTATGACGCTAAAAAGATGACACATAAAAAGAGTGTCGTAAATTTGTTGAATTTTGTAAACCATGACATTTTTTCTTGACACAAGTTTTGGAATGTCATAAAATGGTCTTGTTTCTTTTTTATGAAGCTAAAACGACAACATACAAAAAAGGGTGTCATAAATTTGTTGAATTTTGTAAACCTTGACATTATTTTCTTGACACACGTTTTGAAATGTCATAAAATGGTCTTGTTTTTTATTAATGACATTAAAAAGATGACACGCAAAAAAAATGTGTCATAATTTTATTGAATTTTGTAAATCATGACATTTTTTTCTTGACACATGCTTCTGAATGTCATGAAATGAGCGTGTGTCATTGTTCGCGTGTCAAGATATGTGTATTTTCTAGTAGTGATGAATGTCATTTAGTTTATATTGTTTCATCAATTTTTAATTTTTTCAATCTTTAATCAATTTGTATATATTTGACATGAGTATGAACGTCAGAATAGACACTTTTTGGCCCTTGGGAAAACAGAAATGATGTCCCAAAGTCTTCTAAACCCAACAATTATGTAACACCCATTTTTTATTAAACTTGACAAATTGTAAGCTTAAAACATAATTATTATGGTTTTTAATATACCTTAATCGAAATCTTTGTTTTGGTTATGGTTATGGCTTAAAACCAAACCGAACCGAACAACTTGTGCACACCCTTAAAAAACCAATCGAAGCGTTGTGGTCCCCGCCACAACGCGCGGACACCCTTAAAATACTTTTGATTAACACATAAATATTGAAACAACTTCTACAAGGTATCACAATCCGTTGTATATTAAGAGAAATAGTTCATGGCAAATCCGTTTCAATGGCATTATTTGCTTAGTTGCTAAGATCATGACATCATGTGTTCCGATCCTAATCGGCCATGTGTGGGTGGAATAACAACTTTTTTTTAAATATGTTATAAGGGCTAAAAAGTGGTTCATAATTATATAATGGGTCTCATTTGAACCTCCCTTAATATACCAAGTCTTTCTGTGTTTTGCATTTATACCTATAATAAAATGCATTATACATATTGTGTCTATGGCAAATCAGGTTATTAGCAGTAGTACGACGGCTATAAACATCCTTAATTTCTCCATATTTTAGAGACAACGTTTATTTTCCTTGATCTCTATTTTGTAAAACTTTAAAATTCGAGTCAACACACTTTATTTTGCACGCACCTTCACTAGCTTACAACGAAGCTCTACTAAAGGGACGACTCTCGAGTTCTAGAGGTAGCACTGTTCGATCGACAATTTAGTGGTAGTGGTCAGTGACTTTCTATAAAATATGCTTTTAATAAGCATTTGTATTGTTTTATGTAATAGTAACTAAAATTATGAAAAACATAACGACATTTTATGAAATTAAGTTTTTAATAAAACTTGTTACAATACAAGCTAATGTATTACATAGCAAAAAAACAACGTTCATCATAAAATACATGTTAATATGGTGTTTGGATTTGTGTTTTGATATATTTGGGGTTCTCTTTCTTTTCATCAAAAACATTTTTTTATTCTAGCCTTTTGTCTTAGCGAAACTCCAGTTATCTGCGTCGGTAGGATAGCGGGATGTTGTTTGTGCATGGTGGTGATGAGGGTATGGTTAATGTGATTTTTTTTGCGTTTGTGTCGACTTTAAATTTGATGACCAAACTTCATCTCACGTTAGGAACACATACATGTTCTTTGGTGCTAGAAGAATTTTTAAACACAGCTTCCCACAACAAAGCCAAAAACTTCGTGCGTAAAAAACTAAAAAATCCGCAGCAACGCGCAGGCATTCCCACTAGTATATATTAAAGTAGAGGGACCATGAATAAAGAATAGCTTTTTAGAGTGTTTGTTTTAAGTATTGCTCATTTAATATAATCTTTTAAATAATTTGCGTATGTTAATTTTTAAAAAATAATCTAACTACGCATCTCTGTATTTTTCCAACATTCTGATATAAATCTTTTTGAAAATGGATACCATATTGCTACCATACCGAAAAGAAAATCGACCGAACAACATAAGTGCCACTATTCATATTTATGGCTTTCGGTAAATCAAATTGAAAGTAGACACCGTGTCGCTATTGTACGGAATGTAAAACCGAACAAACATCGATATTTGGTACTGGTATTTATATTTATATTTCTAGTTTTAATAAACTGATACTGTACTGTATTGTACCATATTGAGCCGGACCGAACAAAATCGGTATTGGCACCGTGTTCGTTTTATGGTTTCCAGTCGATGTAGAGCAGATGTTGATTGTTATACCGAATGCATGTATTGTGTCGGTACGGAAATAAACCGAATCAATACCGATCGAGATCCCACCACGAAGCGCGGGGGAAATCAACTAGCTATTATTATTGTTAGAGAAGGTGCACTTTCTTCTCTAAAGTGGACGCCACTTTCTACGGAAAAAAGAGATATATATTATAGTTGTAGGGGGCGACGAACAGAGACAAAAAAAAGAGAAAAAGGGCATCGTAATATATATATATTTTTTTGATGAACAGGTTAAATACCGCTGCTACAAGAAACCCTAATTAGCCTTGCGTTGTTTAATCTGGAAGCTGGCGGATTTGTTCGGGCGGAATTCTTCTGGGTTACTTTAATCTTGAACGCGAGTTCAAGTTGCCTGGCGTATTTGATAAATACGTCGGTAAGATAACGTCTTTCTCTGGCATTGTTATTCTGGCGGATTTAAGTTGCCAAACATAGTTGTTCCCGGCGTAATTGATAAAATCTGAACGCGAGTTCACGTGTCCAGCGTATTTATTAAATACGCGGGTCAGCTGTTTTTGTCCGTAAAGACAACATATTTTCTAAAAAAAACACATTTTCTGTCACATTATGTGTCAGGAAAGTTACTATGGCAATCAATCATAAAAATAACTGTTCTTGAATATTTGATTCAGGTGCCACTGACACCATGACGTTTGAACCGTTGAACATACGCTCCATGACCAAACCTCAAAAGGCTCAAATTCATACCGCAAACAATATAACGATGCAAGTGAAAGGAGGAGTAATTGAAATTTCACCAACTATAAAATTATCAAATTGCCTTTATGTTCCGTCATTATCACACAAACTGCTCTCAATTAATCATATTACCAAAGAATTAAATTGCACGGTACTAATGCACCCAATTTTCTGCCTCCTTCAGGATATCAGAACGGGTGTGATTATTGGACGTGGTATTGAGCGCCAAGGATTATACTACGTGGATGAAGTGGCTCAACAGGGTATTGTGATGTTGGCACATGGAACTGAAAACCGGGAAGCCTGGCTATGGCATAGACGTTTGGAACACCCATCCACCGGTTCTTCGCATCTTTTGTTTCCAAAACTCTTCCCTTCAAATGGTAAGATAGACTGTGAAACCTGTTTTCGTGCCAAAACCCATTGACAGTTGTTCAAACCTAGCAATACGAAAGTTGATTTACCTTTTTCACTAATCCATTCTGATGTGTGGGGTCCTGCTCCTGTTATGGGGGGGCAGGGTTTTCGTTACTTTCTACTATTCGTAGATGATTGCACTCGAATGACATGGGTATATTTTTTAAAAAACAAAGCCGAAGTTTACGAGAAATTTATCACATTTTATGCTATGATTCACACTCCGTTCAAAAAGGAAATCCAAATCCTTCGATCCGACAATGGGGGGGGGGGGAATTTGTCAATACATCCATGAAACAATTTTTTAAAGCCAAAGAATTAGTTCATCAAAACTCTTGTTCTCATACCCCAAACAAAACGGTGTTTCCGAACGAAAAAAACCATATTATTCTTGAGATGACTCGAGCTCTTCTATTGAATCTCATGTACCTACATCTTTCTGGCCGGAGGCGGTTGCAACCTCTGTGTATCTTCTAAATCGGCTTTCCACCAAAGCTCTTAAGTTTAAGACTCCCTTAGATTGTCTTTCTAAGTCTGCCAGTATTCCCCATCCTCTTACACTTGAACCTCGAATCTTCGGCTGTACAACATTTGTCCATATACCAAAAACCCACAGAAACAAGCTTGGCCCATGTGCTAAGAAATGTGTATTTGTCAGCTATGGGATCGATCAAATAGGTTACCGGTGTTATAATCCAAAAACTCGGCAAATGTTCACCACGATGAATTGTGACTTTCTTGAAACAAAATACTTTTTTAACACCCACCTAAGTGGTTAGGGGGAGAATGAGTGTATAGACACTCTGAGTTGGCTAACTCAACTTCCATCATATGAAGAAGTAACAACAGGAGGCCATCACAGTACTTCAAATAACACAGCCACGCAATCTACGGAGCACAGTACCACTGGAGAAAGTCCATCCAACATGATACCAGAGGTAAGAAATACTGAAAACCCTGAATGTCATGCGTCTTATAACCATGTGACAACAAGGGAACACATAGAACCGACAACAACATAACCTACAGAACGTGTTGAACCAGATGTTGAACAGGTTGAACCAGATGTTGAAGAGGTTGAACCAGCTGTTGAACAGGTTGAACCAGTTGTAGCAGAGACAACCGGAAGATACTCTCTCCCTCCTAGAGCCAATAGAGGGGTTCCTCCAAAACGGTATTCCCCAGAGAGGGAAACCAGAAATTCAAGGTATCCTGTAGCTAATATGGTCAACGGGAACTTATCTAACAGTGCGAAAGCATTTGTTACCTCACTGTACTCTGAACAAATACCTAGTTCTGTAAGGGAAGCTCAAGGTAAGAAGAACTGGAAAGAAGCAATGGAAATGGAGATCCACGTTCTTATGAAAAACAACACTAGGGAGAAGTGCATTCTCCCTAAAGGAAAGAAAACAGTTGGATGCCGGTGGGTGTATTCAATCAAATATAAACCAGATGGTTCCATTGGAAGATATAAAGCTCGGCTTGTAGCCAAAGGGTACACTCAGACATATGGGATCGATTACTCTGAGACATTTTCTCCGTTTGCAAAAATGGACACCATCAGAGTCATCTTCTCCGTGGCAGCCAATAGGGAGTGGCCCCTCCACCAATTTGATGTTACAAACGCATTTCTCCATGGAGACCTAACGAAAGAAGTCTACATGGAAGCACCTCCATGTTTTTCAGGGGGTTTTAAAGAAGGAGAAGTTTGTCGTTGAAAAAGTCCTTATATGAGCTAAAACAGTCTCCTCGGGCATGGTTTGGAAAGTTCACTTTGGCCATGAAAGAATATGGGTATCACCAAAGTAACGCTGATCATACTCTGTTCCTCAAGAGAAGAAACGGCTTTGTAACTTGCTTGATCATATATGTAGACGACATGATTATTACCGGAGATGATATTGAAGAAATAACACGACTTAAAAAGAATCTGTTTTCAAAGTTTGAAATGAAAGACCTTGGGAAGCTCAAGTATTTCCTCAGGATAGAAGTTCTCAGGTCTAAACGGGGGATTTTCATCTACCAAAAGATGTATGTCCTTGATCTCCTGGCGGAAACTGGGTTGATTAATTGTCAACCAGCAGATACTCCAATGGTGGTGAACCACAACCTTCACATGGAACTTAATGGAGAACTTGCAGACAAAGAAAGGTAACAACAACTCGTGGGCAAGTTAATTTATCTCTCTCACACTCGTCCTGATATAGCTTATGCTGTTTGAGTGGTGAGTCAGTTCATGCATCAACCACAAGCTGCCCACATGGAAGCTGCTCAGAGAATTTTAAGATATCTCAAGGGAACTGCAGGCCATGGAGTGTTGTTCAAAACAAATGGACATTTAAATGTTGAGCTCTACACTGACGCAGACTGGGCAGGAGATAAGGGAAACCGAAGGTCAACATCAGGGTATTTCTCCTTGGTTGGTGGAAACCTCGTTACCTGGAGAAGTAAGAAACAAAAGGTGGTCGTTCTGTCGAGTGCAGAAGCGGAATTTAGAGGTATAGCTCGAGGGTTAAACGAAGTTCTTTGGATCAGGAAGCTGCTAGAAGACATTGGTTTTTCCCAAAAGGCTCCCAGTAAAGTTATGTGTGATAATACAGCTGCAATACAAATCTCAGAAACCCGAGTCCAACATGATCGAACAAAACACGTGGAGGTAGATCGACATTTCATCAAAGAGAAATTGGAAGAAAGAATCATAGAACTCCCGTATGTTTTGTCAAAAGATCAACTCGCAGATATTCTCATAAAAGCAGTCAACGGAAACGCCTTTAGTAGCTGTTTGAACAAGTTAAGTATTGGTGATCCCACTACTCAACTTGAGGGGGAGTGTCGGAAAGTGAGAAATACGTTATAGTATAGGGGCTAAATGTGTAATATGGTGTTCTATATAAACACCTCTCTTTGTAACCCTAAAGATGTCTTTTTTCCCAAATACAATTTTCAATACAATTCATATCCGTTACAGAGATTATTCTCTATACCAGTCAACAACTTTCATCATTTAATATTTATTCTTTTGATAATTACTTATCATACTAAATGTCTATTCAAACACGTGCTAGAACCACTTACGAGATCAAGACTATGCATTTAGTTTTTATTGAATAAATTAAATTACCGAGCATAATTTATTTGAAAAAAAAATCAAATTGGTCATGCGACGGCCAGAAAGTTCAGGACGGGCTTTTCCCGAGAGGGATCGGTAGACCAGAGAAGGGGGTTAAGCTCCTTGGTGGAGCTGTTAGTCGGGATCCTAGCTTTATTGGAGAGTTGGCAGGGCGGCGGGCCTCGGGGGCAGTTGACCTTATGAAACTCTTACCCTGCCTGAGGGATCCCCAATGTGAACTCCTCCTGCTAAGGTCGTGCATGGGTGTTGCTAAGTTGCTTTTTGCGCTGCGGACTTGTCAACCCTATTTGATGGAGGATGCGGTATCTCGGTTCGATGATGGCCTTAGAAAAGCTATAGAAGACATAGTAGTGGGTGGCGGCCCCTTCTTTGGTAACCTCCAGTGGCGTCTAGCATCTTTGCCAATGCGTCTAGGTGGTTTGGGCCTCTTCTCAGCCCGAGATGTTGGGGCTTATGCCTTTGTGGCGTCTAGAGCCCAGTCTTGGGAACTACAGGATCATATCCTTCGAAACGGTGGGGTCGTCCGTCTTGACCCATACTATCAACAAGCGCTCGAACGCTTAAATGTCTCTCTCCCAGACTTGGATATTTGCGGTTTCTCTAACAAGGACACCGCCCCCTCGAAGCCGCAAAAAACTTTGGCGAATGCACTTTTTAGCAAAATCGCTCAAAGCCTGGGAGAAGCTTTTGATTTGTCACCCCGCCAGAAGGCGGTGTTTGAGTGTCTGAAGGGTCCCCATGCTCAGGAATTTTTGACCGTTATCCCGATTGATGGGTTAGGACAATGCATGTCGGCAGTAGAATATAGAACCATTCTCAAATACTGGCTAATGATCCCTATGTACCCAGAAGATGAAACCTGCCCGATATGTCGTAAAGCTTGTATGGATAAATATGGGGAGCACGCAGTTCACTGTAAAGAGCTCCCTAGGTTTAAATATCTGCATAACTGGGTGCGAGATGTTTTGGGGGACATCTTAAGAAGAGCTGGGATTTCTGCTAAGAAAGAGGCCCCTGTGAATTTCCTCACGGACCCTATGGAAGAGAGATCTACTCTGCGACCAGCGGATCTGCTCGTCTTTGGCTGGGCTGGGGGGAAACATGCTTGTGTAGACCTCACGGGGGTTTCCCCTTTGGTTGGTTTAAGGGAAAACGGGTTTGTAGCTGGACTAGCAGCAAGAAAGGCAGAATCAAATAAAGTGGATAAGCACGCTAAAGCTTGCGCAGAGAACCAACATGTCTTTATCCCTTTTGCCTTTCATACTTTTGGCTCCCTAGCGCCAGAAGCCATCAACTTCTTGACGAGGGTTCATCGGGTTATCCACAGCAATTGTTCGACCCCAGGGGGCAGGGGTTTGTGTTCGGGAGGTTTGGGTTTGCAATTCAGAAAGGATTGGCGGCGCAGCTTGTTGCCCGTCTACCTTCTGTTTTGATGTAACTTAACAAGTTTTCTGGACTTTATTTATATATTATTTTTTAAATTGTTTAAAAAAAATTGGTCTACTCTTAAATTAATATAATATATAAAAATTAAATAAAGAGATACGCATGGAGAAACCTAATCGGTTGAAACTCAATACCGATCATACCCAAACCCCGTTCAATACCCGAATATACCAATATCTAATCATACCTGAAATCTGGATCTGGGTATTAAAAAACCCAATTTGTGCTGCTCTAGTTGCATGTGGCTGCATATTTATTTTTGATGCACTAAAATTAATTGGGCTGAATAGAAATATTGGGCTAGACACTTTTGGAAATTTGAAACCTAGGCCAATAGTTAGTCTGTGGGTTGGGATCTTGGGCCGTGGTTGAAGTAAGAAAGAACTAAAAGCCCAATTGGAGTACGGCAATTAGAAGTAGGGGTGTTCAAAAGTATCCATATCCGAAAATCCGATCCGAAATATCCGATATCCAAATCCGAAATATCCGAAAAATCGGATATCCGAAATTTCGGATATCCGAAATTCGGATATCCGAATTTTTCGGATTCGGATTCGGATAGTGATTTTCAAAATTTTCGGATATTTCGGATATCCGAAATATCCGAAAAATTTAATTTTCATTTTTTTCGGATATCCGAATATCCGAAGTATCCGAAAATATCCGAAATATCCGAAAAATATCCGAAATATATCCGAAATATATCCGAAGTATCCGAAAAATATCCGAAATATCCGAAAAATATCCGAAAATTTATATTCGGATATCCGAAACTATCCAGAATATTCGTTTCTGAATATGAAAAAAATAATAAAAAAATAAAAATTAAATAAAAAGTTGGATTTTCGGATATCCGATTCACTATCCGAATCCGTATCCGAAATTTCGGATATCCGAATTTCGGATATCCGAAATTTCGGATACGGATTCGGATAGTGAAATCTAGTATCCGAAAATTTCGGATATCCGAAATTCGGATATCCGAATTTTCGGATATCCGGTTTTGAACACCCCTAATTAGAAGGGCACGGTTTCAAGAGGCTGAAGTGGCAACAAGGAAACAAAGGGGCAAATAGGTTCATGGTTTTGTTGAGGATTTATTTAGCATGGGAATCGAAGAAGAACAAAACGGGTAGTTTTGCTCATGTATTATTAAAGGAAATTAACTTATCTAGTTTCTGTACTGTATAAAATATGGATTCATCTGTAATCAACTCATGTAAGTTTGTGTTAGCAATTTGTATTTAACTTGGTTCATGGTTTTGTTGAGGATTTATTTAGCATGGGAATCGAAGAAGAACAAAACGGGTAGTTTTGCTCATGTATTATTAAAGGAAATGACTTATCTAGTTTCTGTACTGTATAAAATATGGATTCATCTGTAATCAACTCATGTAAGTTTGTGTTAGCAATTTGTATTTAACTTGGTTTCATGTGTATTGAACAAAAATTGATTTTCATCGTTCAGTCTCTTGAATTTGCATTTAGTAGTCTGTTAATAATTAGGTTTTCTAATCATTAATAAGAGTTGATGCTATACAATTCTAGGATAATTATATCGGTAAATTGTTTAGACAACATCCTAACACGAGTCCTTATTTGTTTGTGGATCGTTAAGTAAAGTATAAATCGTCGGGACATCCGTACCAGCTACTTTGGCTTGTTTTTTTCCTCATGGGTGAATACTAACGCACAAGTTGTTGGAACCGATCGTTACAACTATTTCGTCTTTTTACTGTTTTTTTTTGTTTTTGTTTTCATGTTACAACTTTTAATATATGATGTTTATAAACTTCTGGATTTACCGGTGCGATACGTTTATTTTTAATGGTGTTTTGACTTTCGTGGGGTAATTACTGATGTACAAATTTCCGAAATTGAGCCTTACAAATTCTAACACCCACGCCGCAACGCTCAGGTTTCATTCACTACTATATCTATTAATTTCAGTTCTCACTTTGTTGAAAAATCATCATATAACATCAAAATTTGGCAGTAGGCTATCTTGGTATCCTCAAATAGCATTTCAACATAACACCACTACTAGGAAAGTGATCAAAGTCCTATGAAAACCTATGATCCAAAAGAAATGTCGCAACTTCCAACATATTTGTGATGCATTTCCCACGAATGCACAATACAAGAAATGTAAGTTTGTCACATTACATATGAAAAACAACATCAGATATTGGTACATTGAATTTCAGGAAATGTTCCAAGTACAAAACACTTGAAAGTTAATAAAAGTTCATAGCTAGAAGCCTAGAAGATACACTAATTATTTCTAAGGAAGTTCTTCTGGATTTTGCAAAGCCTAGTGACAGTTTCTTTCATGTTTATCCTCAAAGAAGATGATTCAAAGGTGCAATCCATTGCTAGATTGAAAATAGATGCCAACGATTCTTGCTTAGTATATAAATGCTCGGTGATCAAATCTTTATCAACAACTTCAAAAACTGAACGTTGTGTTGCTTCAAAAACCCAGCTACGCAAACTTACCTCACCACTAAACACTTCTTCTGTGGGCTTCTTCCTGGTGAACGTTTCCAGCAACAGAATGCCGAAACTATAGACATCGCTTCCTGGTGACACTATTCCTTCCATCCCATATTCTATATATGAGATAACAGCATATTAAAAGTTGTTGGCTCATTAAAATCTACCAAATATCACAGATATTTTTGGAAACTTGCTGTTTGTGGACATTTCACTACTAGTCTTGGGTTGGAGATAGGAAGTATACAATCTTGCTTGGGCAGCACACAATTAAAAAAGCTGGATTCTTTTGGAATAATCTATGAAAATTAATGGTGAAAAGAGTCTACACAACACTACAATAAATATATGTTTTTTCACTTTAGTTCTTAAATTTTCATGGGAATTTAGAAAATCATATAACTCGGAGTGCATAAGCTTGCTTATAAGTGCATAAAACAAATGAAAAAAAGTGCATTGTTAAAAATGCACAGAAATAAATCCAAAGACAATGGGAAAAAAATTTCCAACTAATAGGTAGATACCAGCAAAGAGTTTATGCCAAAAAAGTGTGAAGATTATAAAGAAAAACATACGTGAAGATTTATCCAGTTTGTCCAGGTTCTTAAGTGTTAAGTTTAAACCAATTACTCCACATTTTTAATGTACTTCACAGTTCTATATACGCCAAAAAGGTAGGTGGAATTATTCCATTTGTTGCACTTTAAGAATGCAAAGGGAAGAAGCAAGGAAATGAAAGAGTCATACCCGGTGCCATGTATCCTATCGTTCCTAAAGTTGCAGTTCTTAGCCTGAATTCCTCTTCACCAAATATTTTGGAAATCCCAAAATCACAAACACGTGCTTGCATATCTTCATCGAGGAGGACGTTGCTTGGTTTTAAATCACAATGAATAATAGGAGTTGGTTGACCATGATGTAGATATTCGAGGGCTGAGGCAACATCTATCAATATTTGCAGTCGTTGTATAAGACTCAGATGATTGTTGTGTGAGTACAGCCACTGCTCAAGGCTCCCATTCGGCATGTATTCCATAACTAAGCATCTAAAATCCATGTTGGTACAACTGCTAACGATTCTAACGAGATTTCTATGACGAATATTGCGTAGTACTTCACATTCAACATTGAAACTTTTTACTGCACCTTCAGAGAGTAAATTAAAAACCTTTACCGCTACATTTACCCCATCTGTGAGCTTTCCTTTAAATACTGAGCCGTAAGCCCCATTCCCAATCAAGTTGCTTTCATCAAATGATTCTGTGGCTCTTACTAGTTCATAATATGATACTCTTGTCCACTCAAGAAGTGATGGCGGCTCCACATGTTGGAAATACATATGTTTATATATTAGTTAAACTTTAGTTATGTGATAATTATTCGAATGATATGTACATGTATATGATATGCAAACCGATGACTAGTATAATAGGGGTAGTATGATAAGCGGTTCAAAGGATAAGTGGGTATGCATATTTAAACTGCATTATAAGGCAGTTACCCGCCAAAATTCTAACCGCCAAATATGTAACATATAAATATGGATTGCCGGCAAGTGTTTTGATTATCAAGACATTTTCCCTCCAAACAGAAAGTGTCCTCTTTGCATTCATTTCTTTCTATCTATTCATATTGTATCCGTGTGTTCATCATGCCTGCATATCAAGGTATGTTCTCCGCTGCAAGTAGTAATACGTATGCAGACAATGGTGATGAATCGGCTGTCCAACATAGTGGTATCAGAGCCATGTCAAGATCCGATGCAGAAATCAAACCAACAGCCACAATGATGCCATGTCAACACTGCAGTGATGAAAAGAATGAAAGGAAACGAAGATCCCGACGAGAACGTTTATGTTATTACTGTCACTTACCCGGTCATCAAATCTACACATGTAAAGCAAAGGAAAACGACGAAGAATTACAACTAATTCGGCAAGCGATTAATGCCGGAATTAGAACCCAGAACGAAGATGTACACTGCCATGATGAAATGATAGTCACAGGGACAGACGGTGGAGAATGGAAGGATATCTGGTATGTTAATTCAACTTTTCATCATCATTACGTGGGTAATATTGATGTTTTCAAAAGGGTCAAGCATATCATGGGGGTCGAAACGAAATCCGGTATGAATTTTTTATTCATACGCGGAGTAGGGATTGTTGAGATGAAAACAGGAAATGATACTCTGAGAATTCCTAGTGTATTTTACTCACCGGACATAGATCGAAATGTTCTAAGTCTTGAACAGTTAACCCTCCAAGGTTTCACGGTCAGAAAATCCGGTGACTCGTGTAAAATATTTCCTATGTTTTCATCTCAGGTGGTGAACTCTGTAAATGATACAACTGGGCTCTCAAAAGAACAAGAACTGGGGTTAAAAGAGAAAGAAAGATTGCATAACATGAGCGGAATTGATGATGAATTCAAGAGTGATTATCTGAATTCATATTTTGAATCTCTGAATGTATCGGAGAAGGAAGGAGAAGACTGGAATTTAATGATCTTAAATTCTTTAGAATTTCATAATTTCGATGACTGCAAGGCCCTAATGGATATGCTCGATGATCGTGAATACGTATTCAAGTATAAAGTCATTTTACAAAAGAAATTCGAAGACTTGGTTCGGTGGTTTCTGTATGATTATATGGGAATTACTTCAAGGCCTATTCCTCCTTTCACCACTGATCAAAAGAAAATAGATTTACTAAGTCTATACATACTAGTGGCAAATGATGGTGGGTATCGAGAAGTTACAACTGAGAATACATGGCCAATTATAGCGAAGGATTTAGGTCTCGGATATGAAGAAGGAGATCACATAAGAATAGTGTATGCTATGTATCTTGATGTATTAGAATATTACTACAAGTTCAAGACAGTTCAAAACAAGGTGCAAGTAAAGGAAATGATTAATGAAGATGCTGGCATGCGGAAAAACTGTGATAGGAAGTCCAGAAGTGCAGACATGGTTCAAGGAAGTGCTGCAGGGATCAATCAACATGATGAAGGGTCGTCACAAGAAAGCCACAGGAAGATCAGAAGTGCAGGTAATACTCATGAAGGTGCTGAAATGAACAATCAATCCATGCATTATGCATTGTTTGCTGAAGACGGATGGGCAGACAACTGGAGTGCTCGCAAGAGAAGGAAAAGATTTAATTTTACCCACATAAGGAAGGCAATGGAAGAGGCAAACCGAAGTGTGATGCAGAAGGGTTCCAACATAACTAAAGTTTTAGGGGGTTGTGTTGGAAATACATATGTTTATATATTAGTTAAACTTTAGTTATGTGATAATTATTCGAATGATATGTACATGTATATGATATGCAAACCGATGACTAGTATAATAGGGGTAGTATGATAAGCGGTTCAAAGGATAAGTGGGTATGCATATTTAAACTGCATTATAAGGCAGTTACCCGCCAAAATTCTAACCGCCAAATATGTAACATATAAATATGGATTGCCGGCAAGTGTTTTGATTATCAAGACATTTTCCCTCCAAACAGAAAGTGTCCTCTTTGCATTCATTTCTTTCTATCTATTCATATTGTATCCGTGTGTTCATCATGCCTGCATATCAAGGTATGTTCTCCGCTGCAAGTAGTAATACGTATGCAGACAATGGTGATGAATCGGCTGTCCAACACCACATTTGTTCTGTTTTGTTTTCTTAGTCTCTTGTGTCTTCTCAGTAAATATATGGCTACAACTAATCCAATTATTGTTGCAATGATAGGTGATATATACTTTAGAGAAGACAAATTTCTTGATTCTTTTTGTTTGTTTCTGCAAGGCAAGACTTCTAGTTTTGCTGCACCACATAAGTCTTTATTATGCCTAAATGATGAAGCTGTGAATATATTAAAGCGTCCTCCACTTGGGATTTCTCCTTGTAGCCTATTATAAGAAAGATTTAAGTATTCTAAATACCTGAGTGTCTCTAAGGATCTGGGGATCATGCCAGATAGATTATTTTGAGATAAGTCCAAAATTTCTAGACTTATTAACTTCCCAAGTGAGTCTGGAATTGAACCTTGCAGGTTGTTGTGAGCCAATGAGAGATTGTTCAGCATTTGGTAGCCACCAATGCTACTTGGATTGCCGCCCGACAATCTATTAACTGATAAGTCTAATCCGACAAGAGGTGAAATAGAGCTTACAATACTTGACGGTAAATTTCTGGTTAAGTTGTTTGAGGACAAGTTTAAGACTATAAGTGACTTATGGCTCCACAGAGTCAACGGTATTGTGGATGTTAATGTATTTGCATCCAAGAATAACCATGTAAGTGAACTTATATCTCCCAAGCATGATGGTATAATTCCTGAGAGCTGGTTTTTGCTCAAATATAACTCCCCTAAGTTCTTCAAGAGACATAGTTCTTATGGAATCTCTCCTTCTAATCTGTTATTTTCAAGATACAACTGCTCAATATTTTGCAGTTTCCCAAGTGTTGTTGGAATGCTTCCATTTAATTCATTCACATCCAAAGTTAACCTTTGCAAATTAGTCAAGTTTCCAATTCCAGTAGGAATAATGCCTTTGATTCCACATCCGTTTGCTTCAAATACTTGGAGAGATGTAGATAGATTACCAATAGAAGCTGGAAGAAAGGCCTTCAAGGGATTCTGTGCAAAGACCAATGTTCGTAACTTTCGGCAATTTGTTAGTGATGTTAAAAACTTTAACTCTGAGCCCTCATTAGTGAAATAATTTTGTGCGAAAAATGTTGGGATTGAAACTTGTTCTATCGGATCATCATCTTTCAGATGATGCAGATACTTGTTGACAGCGGATATTTTAGACATACTTGAACAATCGAAAGAGATGAATGAATGGACAAACAATTACCGGAAATGATTGAATGTCTTGGTACCGGTTAATGTTGCCGGTCCTTTCATATAAATACTAGTAAGTTATGGCGGTTAATTGTGGCGGGAAAAACTGTCATAGGCAGTTTCGAATTATACCCGCTTATTATACCCACCATAACATATCATCATGATCCGAGTTCTAACTTATACAATTATAAATACATATACATATCATAAACTATAATTAAGTTTAATCGTTCCTTCTAATACTTCCCCCTAAACTTAATTATGTTTGGCAGCACCCTTAAGAACACTTGCATTTGCTTCTTCAACAGCTTTCCGTGCATGATCAAAGTTGAACTTCCTTCTTTTCTTGTGTGCATTCCATGCTCCTTCCCAACTGTTTTCAGCATACAGCGCATAGGTTTCCATTCCAGTCACCTCCTTGATTTCTTCGGCACTTGTGCTCCTTCCGAGACTGCATTCAGGCACATCTTCCTTTCCCTTCATTCTTTCTGAGTTGTTGGCTCTTGCTTGCACGTCTTTAAACTTGTAATAATACACTAGGATATCCAAGTACATGGCATAAACGGTCCGCATGTACTCCCCATCCTTGTATTCATAACCCATGTCTTTAGCGATTATTGGCCATAGATTATCTTCGGTTACACAGTTGTAACCACCATCCCGCTCTACAATCATATACAGACTTAGCAAGTCTATCTTTCTGTTCTCGGTCATCACCGGCGGCATAGGCCTCGTGGTTATGCCCAGGAAACTTATGACAAACCAAGACACCATTTCTTCGAACTTCTTTTCTAGTTCATACTTGTAATGAAACACAAACTTTCCGTCTTCTAACATATTTAACAGGTTTACACAATCTTTGAAATCATTGAATTCCAAGGCCCTTATAATCATCACACTCCAATCCGTTTCACCGGAGGAAACGTGTAAATCTTCAAAATAGGAATTAAGATATTCCTCTTTGTATTTTTCATTTACATCGTTCAACCTTATCACTTTTTGTTTTTCTTTTAGGCCTAGTTCGTCTTCCTTTGACAGCCCCGTTAATTCATTCACAGTGTTATTGATAGGAGATGAAAACATAGGAAATATTTTGCAAGTGTCTCCATCCTTTTTGACCGTAAACCCTTGCATTGTCAATTGACTTAAACTGAGTACATTCCTATCTAATTCCGGTGTGTATAAGACACCTTGAATCAACAGCCTTTCATTATTGGACTTGACTTCTACAACCCCTATGCCCCGCATAAACAGGAAATCGTTTTCCCCCGAGTTTGTTTCAACCCCCACCAAATGTTTGATACGTTTGAAAACATTTAGATTACCGGCATAGTGTTGTGTAAATGAAAGACTAACATACCATATATCTCCCCATGTACCGCCTTCTGATCCTGTCACAATCATCTCGTTCCTATCTTCTGCAGATTCCCTTTGTTTTCGTATCCCTGCATTTACCGCTTGAGAGATAAGTTGTGTGTTTTCGTCGTTTTCCTTTGATTTGCAGTCATATATGAAGTGGCCTGGACGATGACAGTAAAAACACAATTTTGTCCGATGATTTCTCTTCTGCTGTTTAGTTTCTTCATCTTGACAGCGTTGGCAAGGAAGGGTTGTCGCCGTGGCTCTGATACCACATGTTGGGATTGAAACTTGTTCTATCGGATCATCATCTTTCAGATGATGCAGATACTTGTTGACAGCGGATATTTTAGACATACTTGAACAATCGAAAGAGATGAATGAATGGACAAACAATTACCGGAAATGATTGAATGTCTTGGTACCGGTTAATGTTGCCGGTCCTTTCATATAAATACTAGTAAGTTATGGCGGTTAATTGTGGCGGGAAAAACTGTCATAGGCAGTTTCGAATTATACCCGCTTATTATACCCACCATAACATATCATCATGATCCGAGTTCTAACTTATACAATTATAAATACATATACATATCATAAACTATAATTAAGTTTAATCGTTCCTTCTAATAAAAAATAGTCGTTCTAATAGTTCCAACCTACCAATTGTAATTAGTATGGAACCAGTAAATGAGTTCATAGATAATTCAATCACTCCCAATCTGGAACCATTGACGATTGAGCTCGGCACAGTGCCTCTGAATGTATTATCCCTCAAGTATAGCTCTTGAAGATTCGGAAGCCAGTAACCTATGTCAGCAGGGAGTTCACCTGAAAACATATTCAAAGATAAGACCAACTTCTTCAGTGTTGAGATGTTGAACCGAATGTTTCCACCAATGCTGTTTTTTGCTAAACTCAATTCCTCGAGGTGATGAAGATGGTTGATCTCATCAGGAATAACTCCTGCCACAAAGTTAAATAATAAAATTAGTATATCATATCAAAAAGATGTTAGATTGAACAAACAGTTTAGACTAAATAATTATTAGACTAAATTACAAGTTTTGTCCTTTATCTATACATCAAATTGCAGGCGGTGTCCTTTGTCTTTAAAATTGACAGGTTTTGTACTTTATGTTTCAAAATCTTACACGTTATGTCCTTTGGCCCTAACTCAGTTAGTTTTTTTTTTGTTAAATCAAATAACATAAGGGTATTTTAGTCTTTTTACTCATTTATTTAAAAAATTTTAATAAATAAAACAAAAAACCTAATCATCTTCACCACCAAATCGCCACTTTTTCTAACACATCATTTTAATATCCCAAAACCTGCACTTTACTTTACTTTGTCAAATTGCACATATATGTAATCCCAAATTCATGAAGCAGATCGAGTGGTTATGTGAGTAGATCGAGTGTACTCCAATGCCAAGTTACTGCATTACATGATCACATAGATATTTATTCATGTACTACTCACATTTTGGTTGGCATAATGTATAAAAATAGTATTTTTTTTATCTGAATTTCTAAATATCTTTATAAGTTTATATTATCTATTTCAGATTTCATATACCATCGATTACGAATCAAATGGCCATGGAACGATACGTCCAAGAAACGCTGGAACAAAACAACTTTAACAAAGAAGATGATGCTTCTTTGAACAAGCGGAAGTCCTCAAGAGAGTCGATTCACGAATCTGAAAACTGTTCTTCAGGCGGGTTTGACTGCAACATTTGTCTAGATGACATCGCTATCCCACACAAGTCCGTTAGTCCCAGATGTAACGTGCTAGCTCAACAGGTTAATCATCGTCATTACCAATTTGGGGGTGATGAACAGGTGGTGGGGTGGGTGGTGGTGGTGGCACTAGGTTGTGGTGATATCAATTTGGGGGAAATGTGAAAGACCAGGGTTTAGGATGGTTTATATTAGGGCAAAAGATAAGTGGATTAGCAAATGACATATCTACCCTCATGTGACCTGCACATGTTCTTATTTAACTGAAAAAATAAACTGGGTTAGGCCTAAAGGACATAACGTGTACGATTTTAAAACATAAAGTACAAAACCTATCAATTTTAAAGGCAAAGGACACCGCCTGCAATTTTGTGTAAACATAAAGGACAAAAGTTGTAATTTACTCTAATTATTATATGTAATAATATTAGTTTATTATTATCGAATTGTTATGGAAGTTAGGATTAGGGATATGATTAGCATTTGTTATCGGGTACCGATACTGAATTTCACGTAACGAATTATTTTCGGTACCGAATCGGTATCCATTTTTTGGCGAATTTTGGTACCGGTACTTTCAACTTTCGGCACCAGTACCGGTACCGAGCTCATCCCTAATAAGGATTAGTTATTTGTTGACCGTTTTTTGAATAGGTGTGCTGCTTAGATATACTAGCTAGTTTAGAAGCATTCAGAGCATTCATATCCCGTCTATCAACTTCTGTGGGAGGGTCCTCCATGTTATAGATAGTGGTTATTAGAGGTTGTGAACGAAAGAAAAAGAAAATATTATTGTACATCTATAAATATGGAAAAACATTGTTTATCCTATAATTTTTTTTAATATTTTTAGAAAGTAAATGTGAGTAAAAGAGAGAGAACAATAATGATAATTGTATAAAAAAATATTATTTAATTGAAAATGAGAGAGAAAAGTAGTGATTTTTAATGTAATTATAAAGATGAATATGATTGATAGGATGTGAATGCTCTCACAATTGATTCTCTTCTCCATCTCTATAATTATACAAAAAATCATTACCTTTTCTTTCTTGTTTTCAATTAAATAACCTTATACTTTTATCATTACATTTTCTCTTTCCTCCAATTATAACCACTTTAAAAAATAGAGTAAACTGCCATTTTGGTCCATTAGGTTTGGTAACTTTTGTCATTTTAGTACAAATCTCAAACCTTTTAAATCTGGATCCCTTTAGTTTCACTTTTATTGTCATTTTAGTCCAAAAATCAAATTACCTGATATTTGGGTAATAAAGTCTGGTTATTTTGTCTTTTTCCTCAAGGGCAAAATAGTCCATCTAAATTTATTATAAGCTATTATTAATTAAAGTAATTAAAATAAATATCCATAACATCATTAGAGCTCAGATTTAATTTCATAAACCTCAAATTTCTTCATCTTCCCCCAAATTTCATCCTCATCTGTGAAAGTTCAGAGTTAGAGATAACCGTGAGAGGGAAGGGGCGGCCAAACTTGACGGTAGCAGCGCCATCTCAAGCTCAGGGAGGTGGCGGTGCTCGACATGTGGCAGCAGATGGTGTAGGGGGTGGCGCTAGGCGATTACTGGCGGCAGAGGAGTGGTGGTAGGGCGTTATGGTGGTGGAGCGGTTCGCGGTGACGGCGGCCGCGGTCTGTGACGGCGACAACCACGTTTTCAGCGGCGTTTTTGGGTCTCGGGGGAAGCCTGGTGAACCGCCTAGACATCAAACCTGTTTCAGTGAGTTCTGATCTCTTTTGCTTATCATTATATCCGAATTTTCTCGGTGGATCTTCTTGTCTAAATACTGATGTTTTGCGGTTATGGGTGGTTATTAACAGCCGAGGTCATGTCGGTTAGTGGCGGTGGTTATTAACGGCTGCCCCTTTCCTCTCATGGTTATCTCTAACTCTGAACTTTCACTGATAATGAAGAAATTTGGGGGAAGATGAAGAAATTTGGGGTTGATGAAATTAAATCTGGGCTTTAATGATGCAAAGGGATATTTATTTTAATTAATTTAATTAATAATAGGTTATAATAAATTTAGATGAACTATTTTGCCCCTAAGGAAAAAGAAAAAATAACTAGACTTTATTGCCCAAATATCCGGGTGATTTGATTTTTGGACTAAAATGACAATAAAAGTGAAACCACATGGACCTAGATTTAAAAAGATTGAGATTTGGACTAAAATGACAAAATTGACCAAACCTCAGGGACCAAAATGGCAGTTTACTCTAAAAAAATATTAGAAAATTATAGAATGTGAGATGTGCTCTAAATTTAGTGATGAACAGTAAATTTTTTCTGTCATCCATTCACAACCACTTATAATTACTCTATATAATATAGATGACACACTTAGATAATTATAGTGGATCAAATGTGAATACTCTTATATGTATATAAAGTAGTAGGTTCCGCCCTCGCGATGTGCGATGCCGCATGTGAAATGTATACTTATTTAATTACACATATAGTGTCTTATGTAATTAAAAGATAAAACCAAAAAAAAAAACAAAGTGATAATACATTCAAAAGGATATCGCCACGTTTTTTTATTGATTGAAAGCCATAAAAACGTATACCGATATTGATTTCTAAGATACCAATGTTATGTTGATATTGGTTTGATTCATTTCGGTACCGGTACTCGGGTGAAAAATAAAGTCGTATTATGCTCAACATGATATCAACATGTGTTTTATATTATCAAAAACCACAAAAATGAATACCGACATCGATTCGGTAATGCCGATACCGATTGATGTTTTCGGTCAGTAGTACTCTATGTAGTTTATAATACCAAAAAAAATATTTTATTTGTAATATTACTTTGTATTCAATAAAATTTATATTAGAATATTGAGAAAAAAATAAAAACAATTACGTATCCATTTTTTAATGAGAAAGTTAAACGAATGAAAGTTAACAAGAAAAAAACAAACCTATTAAAAAACTAAAGGGTTAAGTTTGTATATTATTTGTACATGTAGTATTTATAATTTATTGCATGTATTAAAAACCAATTATGTTTATAGTTGCTAGAAACACAGCTGTAGCATTGCATGTATTAAAACCAATTATGTGTGGTAATTTATAATAATGCATTGTGTTTTACAAGAAATCTTATCAATTTCTGTACAAAGTCTACAAGTTCTATCAATTTATTTTTTTTTTCAAATTAAATCCTTGTAAATTATCGTGTTATAAATTTACATAGAGATAGATAGTAAATATGCAACAAGCTGCGTCGCTACCTCTTTTTGAATCGTAAAACTAAGTCTTTTAAAAACTACGTCCACAGATCTCGGGGTCATAACATTACTATGCATTACCCTTTGAACTCGACTAAGAAGGTCCACAGCCTCTAGCGCCACGAAACCAAAAGTATCAAAAACAAATGGGATAAGCACATGCTGATTGACAAGGCACGCTTTCTCGTGTTTGGTCACTTTACCCAAAGCAACCTTTAAAGCAGTTGGCCTACCGTGAAAGCACTACCCTCTAAGACCACAAGCAGGGAAACCCCTGTTAGATCCACACATGCATGTTTTCCTCCTACCGATCCAAAGACCAGAATGTCAGCTGATCGAAGGGCAGATCTCCCTTCAAACGGGTCAGTTAAGAAATTAACGGGTGTTTCTTTATTAGCAGAAATACCAGCGCGCCTGAATATGTCAAAAATGACATCCCTAACCAAATCATGCCGATATTTGAACTCGGGAGCTCTCTACAATGAACTACATGCTCCCCAAAAGAATCTGTTTTCTATAAAATCAATTCAAAGTTCAAATCCCTACATAACGCTATCAAAGCATAGTTAATCAAGAAATCAAGATAATTTACAGAAGATCAAGATCATATCAATCAAAATCATCAAAGGTTGTATGAACAACAATACTCTGACTATTGAATTAGATTGATCAAAACCATATTTCAACACAAAAAATGTTTTCTACAAATCGGTGTATCTAAGTCAACTTGTTTGGTTTTTGTAGAAGATCCATAAACGGTCTTATAGTGTCTCAACTTGTGTTCTTAAAGTGTGTCTACCATTATCCTACAAAGCCCTAAATCTCAACTTATGCTCTTAAAGTGTGTTGCGATTACTGTAAGGACATAGTTTAGTAGGTTTACGCTTGTCTTGTATAGCTTGATAGTGGGTTGGTATTATAGATTAATTAAATGTTTCAGGCTTGTTTAGATAGTGTGCGATTTGGGCTTTGGCCCGGTTTGTAATTAGGTCACCCTATGTATCTATAAATAGGGTGTACCTGGGTCATTTAGGGTTGTTGATTGTATACGATTTGTGCTTGAATGACATTGTACCAGACAAGCTTTTAGCTTGTGTGCAATCAATATACAATCGTTTTATCTTGTTCTCATCACTTTCAATTGTTTTCCGCACTCTTGAACGTGTTTGTGATATCCTACGAAGATCTCTTGAACGTGTTTGTAACAATGATGCTGCAATCCAAATAGTGAAGAATCCTGTGTATTTTTCAAAAACTAAGCATAATGCCATGAAGATAAATTTTATTCGTGACTCGTACAACCAGGGACTTATTTCCATGTAACAGATTCACACTGATGACAATGTCGCGGATCTAATCAAAAAACCCGTTGATCAAGCACATTTTAATGCACTTTTTGAACTGCTCAAATGGTCCAATTCGAGGACTGAACTTGTTCACAAAAATATTTTTCTTCGTTTGTATATAAAATTTTTCCTTAAAATTGTTTTTCTTTTCTTTTATTTTCAAATTTAAGCAAAAATTTAGGGGGCTGTAGTCTCTCAGAAAAATACAAAAACATTAAAAAATTCAGAAAATTACAAAAATAGTTTTTGTTAAGCTCTTTGGTATAATTCAGGATATGAAATGAATTTTCACTATGTGGATTAAGGCTGACTCATGTAAGACCAGTATTGAAATGGTCTGACTCTAGGGGTGATATATCGGTAGGCTTAGTCCTGATGGCTAAAAACTTTGACTGGTCTTGTGCAGAACTTAAAGATAAAATATGACCTTGGTAAAGAACGTCACTTGGAATTAGTACATTTCTATTTGAATGCTTGTGTGATGTCATGATACACACAAGTTTGGTCTAGTTCTGAAATATTTCTAACAAACTCATGTATCTCCTCTGTTTTGCATGAGCAAAGACCTGGAGGTGCTACGCAACGTCAGCTACTGCTACATCCAGATACATGCTGACCTAGTTGTATGTTGTCATGTTGTAGATCAAAATACACTAGAAAGAGGCCCTCTAGTACCCAAAAGAAACCCCAAACCAATATCAATTGGAAAATCAGTTGATCTGTATATTATATCCATATATCTCTGCATATGATCTATTATGTTCTCTTCTCATCCAAGTTCCAGTCAAGGTTTTAGAGTCCTAGAACAGGCACTGTGAAAATATGTGGTAGGGAAACTACTTGCATGATAGAGTGTACTGATTATAATTCTAGGAATTGATTGTGATTTGTTTGAGCATTCATCTTTAATATACCAAAACATGATAAATCTGTCACAGACAGTCATATGGGAAAAGCCTAAGGATATAATTTTAAGTGGACAAATATACTAGCAATTGCTCGGATCATCCAAAGTAAATCAGTGTTGATAAGTGTAGTCTGGCTTGAAACACCGTGATTTGATCCTATAAGAAAAGGCTTACAAATGATCATTTGTGTTATGTTATTTTTTTTTATTTAGTTGTGGTGAAAGTTGTTTAAAAATGGACCTCGTTCAAAATCAAAAAGGACTATCTTTTCTAAACATGTTTGTCATAAGATTTGGTCTTGGGATGAATGTTGGGCCCACCGCACACTTGGTGGGACCCACAAAATCTGAACAGAAAAGGGTTAGGGTAATGATGAAAGATATTGGCGGCTATTATATCCAAAACTTTAGTCATTCTTTCTTTTCATCTTCTTCAAAAGTTCATCGCACACACACTTTTCTCTCTCATATGAGTATCTTCAAAAATTGTTAATAAACAATTCTAAACAAATCAAAAAATGTCGGGATCCAAATCGAAGGGTAAAGGTCGGTGTTATGATATAAAAGTGTTATTTTTGACCTAACATGATCTGTTTTGTGAAGTTTTTTTTGATGATTTATGAGTGTTGGAAGGTATTGATGATATTACATTGGTATGGTGTTCGTTTGATAGAATCGGAAAAGGTTTTAATTCGAGTTGGAGGTGCCAGAATCGTGTTTGGATTTAAAAATTTTGGCCGGAGGAGACGATACTATGGCGGCACGTGGGTTACACGCGTGAAAAAGGGGGTCGCACACCCATCATTGGACAACTTTGCCCCTCGTACACTCATAAATTATTGAGTTGCCATCAATGAGTGTGCAGGTGGTGCAAATGACTCATTTGCCCATCGCACACCTGGCCTTATTGACCAAAACAGTTCCCGCACACTTGGATATTGACAATTTTACCCTTGTACACAATTGTGTGGGACTAGAAGGTGTGCGGGATGATATATTAAACGTGGGTTGACAGTCCTAACCGTTTGATGCAGATACGAGAAACAGAGTTGCGGATAAGTCATCTCACATTCCCGATTTTGAAAAGAGTCACAACATTGCCTGCTTTCTAGGAGAACCTCCGAAAGGTCACGAAGAGTTCAAGTCAATGATTGTGGAACTCAACACATGCCGACTAGCACATGCTTTGTGAGAGAATCCGATCATTCGTGAAGACTGGATAAAGGAATTCTGGAATAATGCTGATGCCAAGAAGACAGACAATGTTATTCGATCAGTGATTCAGAACAAGGAGATTCTCATTACTGAACAAACAAGTAGGGATGTTCTACTTTTTGGAGATGCTTCTGATGATCCTGTTGAATATTCCAAAGAAAAGATTATACCAGTTCTGGAAAGGATTAACTAAGAGGGTACCTATCCTCCTATGATAAAGAAGTTACTTCATCCGTACTCGAGATTCTTGGCGCGTGTTATCCGGTCTGCATCAGTGGAAACAAAAGTGGGATAGACGCTCTTACAATCAGGCAGACTTCATGAGTAGTTGCTCTGGTCGAAAACTGGAGTTTTAATTATTCCAAGTGTTTTTTTACGATATGTTGGCGAATGTCAAATCGATAAACATGAAGTAATGGTTGAAGTTTCCAAGGTTCTTGTAAATGATTCTAGATGCCTGATGTGTGTTGGTGTGTATATAATTTAGATATATAATTAAGCCCTTTTTACACCTTTAGCCAAGTTTTAAATTTATAAAACACGATATTCACTAACACTAAACACACATATGGGCAAGTGCACCCATCGTGGACGTAGTATAGTGTTGGTAAGATACCGAGGTCATCCAAGGACACAAGAGCTTTTAATACCGGTTTATCCTCAACGTCTAATCAAATCAAAAAGTGAGAAAAATGTTTTTAAACTAAGAAAATAAAATCTAACTAAATGCTGAAAAATAAAATAAAAATAAAAACAGATAGACAAGATGAATCACTTGGATCCGACTCGTGTATTAGTATAACCTTTGATTATTTTCGCACTTTTGCACTTGTTTAAGAGATTATCTTAGTTATTGTAGTAGGCCCCTCTTTTGAAGGCGACGTCACCCTCAACCCAGTAGTTTGAGTCAGCAATGATACAATCCTAAAGGGTCGGATTATTGGAAGATAATGAATTAAGTTATTAATGCAAATTATGGTAGGCCCCGCTTTTGGCGGTGACGTTACCCTCGGCTAAGTAGTCTGAGTCAGCAGGGATACAGTCCTAAATAGCCGGGTTATAGTATTAATAGTAGTTAACTTATGAGGGGGTCAAAGAGTTTAGATCCCCGCCATCCAATACCTATGGGCATTGAAGGAGATCCTACTAAATTTGACCCAGGTCCCAAGCAGGACCTCTAAACGCTGAACAAGGGCAAGACCCTTACCAAACCGTTCCCTTAACCCCCGACCAGGTAGCCAACATACCTCCATATAGACCGTGGAGATATGAATGGTGAAAATCTTTTATTTTATATAGACAGTAAAATAATGCCAAGACACCACGGACAAACGATAAGGAAAGATCACCTTCAACATAAGTAACTAGTTATTAAAGTCATTAATACAAAACCAAATAAAAAGTGCAAAAGATTAAAAATAAAAAGTATTATACTAAACACTTGTCTTCACCAAGTGATGTAAGAGACTTAGGCAAACATGGCCTTGATTGTCAAGAACTCTTACGATTAATCTTGGATCCCGAGACGACTCACACACTCTACGATGGACAATGGATGATGGTGGATGATGGTGTTATGGTGGTGGTGGGTGGTGGATGAAGTGTGAGAGAGGTGGTGTGCCAAGGGATGAGATGGAATGAAACCAAGCACCCCTATTTATAGGCTGAACAGAAGGCTGGGCACGGCCCTGTGTCCGCTGGACACGCCCCCGTGCCCGTCTGACACTCTCTCTCCTCATTAATTGTAATTCGCAATTACAATTAATGCGCCTGCTGTACTTTCACCACGCCCCCGTGCTCACTGGACACGGCCCTGTGGTGGGCAATGGAAGCTTCTACCAGTTTGTCTTTTATGCTGCTTCTTGGGCACTGCCCCGTGCTGGCTGAGCACGGGGCGTGTTCAGGCTTCTGTTTTCTCTTCTTTGCTTTGGAGGATGCCGTTGAGGGTCCGAGCAGTCTTCTTTTATTCCTTTCCTTGTATTTATGCTAGAATTAGTTGTCTTTTTGCTTCTTTTGTGAATTTGAGCTCATTTCATCCTGAAAATACAAAAGGAAGACAAAAACACTCTTTTTCCAACATTAGTACTTAAAAAGGGTTAGTTTTATGCCTTAATTGATGTGATTTATATGTTGCATTTTACACACATCAAATACCCCCACACTTGAATTTTTGCTTGTCCTCAAGCAAAACTCTTTAAATGTGGCTTACACTCCCAAATGGAATAGGTAGAAGAGAATGTTTTTGGTTTGTCATAGAGTATCGGGAATCCAAGATCTTTTTAGGTTTTATTTTTATTTATTCACAATCTTATTCATTATGATTTATTGAGAACGTCTCATAGGATAAATTACTTATTTGGGCATAACATGCCTTTTTTAAAATTTTATTTATATACAAGTTCACATACCTCACGGGATAAATCACTCAACACTCGGCCGTAGGTGTATTTTTAGTGAATCACTCGAGAGCGGCATGGAACTCACACCTTCCATAGGCTTGCCAAGCAATCAATCCTCCTCCTTTTTAACTTTTTACCTTTGTAAATATCAAGAGGACTTTTTGGGTGAAGGGTTAGGCTTGGGCTAAAGGTGGGTGGTTGGGTTAGTGGTTAGTAAAAGGGCGAAAAGCGTAAAAAGCGTCGGTTTTCGAAAAAAAAAATTTTACTGACTTTTTATTTTGAAGTATTCCTCCAAACAAGCTTTTGTTTGTATAGCTTTGTTTGTTTTTAACTTCATTCATTTTTTTTTGTCACATAAAAGAACGAGCTTGCGAAAAACCGAGCTTTGTTACTAAAATAAGGGGTGAAAAATAAAAAGGTTTTGGTGGGTAAAAAGGTTTTTAGGGTAATGAAATGAAAGGTTTAGGCTCAAAGGGGTTAACTAGGGGGATTTTGGGTAGGTGGTAAAAAAATTGAAAAATAATGGTGTAGAAAGAAAAATGGTTAGTCCTAATGCCTCCATCATTTACTTACTTGGGTTTAAGTTGGTAAGGACCGGGAATGAATCGTCGTGGCAAGTTCTAGAGTTGTAACAACCAAGCGGCTATTCACACAAGAAACGAAAAATGAGCATTTAGTCTAAAGATGTAAATTTGTATGCTCAATAAAGGCTCAAAACTCACTTTTGTGGGAATGGGTTTTTAATGTGATCAAGTATATATAATTAAATTTTAACTAGACTTGTTATGCCGTTTCGTAATTTTCTTATGTTGGTTCTTGTTATCACGACGCTTTCGGTTGTAAATTTTTTAAAAATATAACCTTATTAATCTTGTGATTCCCAACTTAAACTTTAGACAAGTAAAAATGAAAGGATTTTTGAAAAAATTTGGGGTGTTTAGCGGTTCCAATAGAGTTTTGTGTAAGGCTTGTTGTTAGGACTTTGCAAAATTTCAAAGTGTTAGCTTCCCCCCCACACTTAAATTACACATTGTCCTCAATGTGTCCCAAAAATAAATTTTTAGGTTGATTGGATGTGTGGTGTAGTGTTAAAAAGCAAAGATTTATGTTACTGGCAGTCTGGACACGGCCCCGTGGTGACCGGGCACGACCCCGTGGTCAGGTGCCAGTAACAGAAATTAAAGAAATGAGACAGAAGCCTGGACACGGGGGCGTGTCCGCTGAACACGGCCCGTGTCCAGTTACCTGAACTGGGCGTTTTTCTGCAGGTGGCTCAGCATGGGGCCGTGTTGGTTGGGCACGGCCCGTGTTGAGCCTTCTGTGATGGAGATTTGTGTCGGGTTGCTCTGTTCTTTGTGCATGGGGCCATTTTTCTCGTTCCCTTTTTCATCCATTATCACCATAAGTGTGTTTTATTCATCAATAACCATCAATCTTAGAAACCATCATATCATTGCAAACATAGAGAATTACATATAGTTAACTAAATAACTAGGGGGATACATGAGGTTATCATAAAGGTTCTACTTATTTAGGAAAATTTCGGGAATAGCTTCCCGATGTAGTAAGACCCTTTAGCCGATGGCTCCTCGGTTATTGTTCAAAGCCACTCTTCTATCTCCCTTGGGAGGAAGAAAGCAGCTTCATTCTCTTCAGTGGCTTGAGGAGGAACATTCACCGGGACTCCTTGCACCACCCTTTGCTGAGGCACTTGGTGCATGGCATGCCATTCGGCCGGAATGATGACCTCGGGCACTACATTCCACGCTCTTTGGGTTATTACGGGAACCAAAGGCGGGGAGGCGAGAAGGTTTAACCTCTGGTGCAGGAGGTTTACTTCTCGAAGACAGCCTTCCAATCCTACCGTCAGATGATTAATACGGTCCACTAACGCTTCTTCTACTCCCGTCATCTCGTCTATGGTTTCCCTTAAGGCGTAAACGTAGTTTACTAGGGAGTCTTCTGCTGTGGACGACCTTCTCCCATTTCGGTTATTTCGTGAAGATGATCCGCTAGTCCTGCTGGCCATTTTCTGTGAAAGAAACCGAAGATAACTAAATTTTTTGCAAAACAGCACATCGAGCACGGCCCCGTGCTCACTGAGCACGGCCCCGTGTTAAGTTGTCTGCAGGATTTTTGGCTAAGGATTCTTGGGTTTTAAATTATTTTCACATCTTTTAACTGTGGTTTAAGCTTATAAAATTTAAAACAAAGTTATTGAATCAACTTTAAACAAGAATCCGCAGCAAATAATCTTACAAACTTTACATAGAAGGTTGGAACCATGGGGTTTCCAAGCTTCCATGGAGGAGATGTTTGAAAAATTTTGAAAGAAGGAGAAATGAACAAAAGTGGAAAGGACAAGATGGTCCTTGGGAACCTTCTTTTAGCACTTACCTAGGATGGTATATGTGAAGATCCCAGGAATCTCTGTCTAGTGAAGTGGTCAAAAATGAGCAGGAATCAGGCTGCATTTAAAGAAAACGACAGCACGCCTGACACGGCCCCGTGTCCGCTGGGCACGGCCCCGTGTGCAGAGAAAATCCTGACACATTTTGTCCGTATTCTGACAAAATCAGCAGAGAATCTTCTGGGTGGGCACGGGGTCGTGTTGACCGGACACGGCCCCGTGTTGGGAGGCTGTTTTATGGAGTTTTGTTGCTCCTAAGGATTTTATTTATATCGGGTGGTTCTTGATTTGTTGGAACAACCCCAAAGTGCCTAAGATACCTTAATTGTCCTATACTAAGGCGAGAACGCAAGAGGTTATCGGTGAGGGTAATTCCTATTTTCATTCTAGGTGGACAAGTCCAACCCTTTCCCGGGCTCTCGTTAAAGAAGGTGTATGCCGAATCGCTCAGGTCTATGTATGCATCGAACGAAGTCGATGGAGAGTCCTTCACGGCACAGGGACGACTATCGTCCAAGTCTTTTCTAGGTATGAGGGTATTTTCGGGAGCAACGAGGTTGTCGGAATGCGGTTCCAACATTTCCTCATGGTCATCATCTTGGGGCGGATCAATAAAATCCTTCCTAAGTTCCTTTGACCAATTTAGAATTAGTTCTTCTAGTTGAAATAACTCGTCAAGGAGCATTTCCCCTAGAATATCTGGTTGGGCGCATTCGAGGGAGAGATAGTGCTTATTTTTACTTTCGCCCCTCTTAAGGTTATAAGGAATCGGTGGGTCTATATAGTGGGGCCTATAATTTAGAAAATAACATTTTAATTCTTCATGTTCGCCTCCACATAATCGACACCACGTACCATAAGAGTTCCGAAAGTAAAAAGAATTACTATCACTCATTTTTGTGTCAGAAATTACCAACCGCCGGGATCTATCGGTTCTGTTTTCAGTAAGAGAATCTTGGGCACGGGGGCGTGTTGAGTGGACACGGCCCCGTGTTCAGCTTACTTTCTGAATTAAAACAGGATTGCTAGTTCCAATGATTGAGCACGGGGGCGTGTTCAGCGGACACGGCCCGTGCTGAGCTCTGCAGAAGCTGAAAAACTAAGAAAAATCCTAAAAATTAAAAAGAAAAATAAAAATATGATTAGGCCGTTGATTCCTAACTTTCTTAAAATCCTTGTGTCCCCGGCAACGGCGCCAAAAACTTGATGTGTGTTGGTGTGTATATAATTTAAATATATAATTAAGCCCTTTTTACACCTTTAGCCAAGTTTTAAATTTATAAAACACGATATTCACTAACACTAAACACACATATGGGCAAGTGCACCCATCGTGGACGTAGTATAGTGTTGGTAAGATACCGAGGTCGTCCAAGGACACAAGAGCTTTTAATACCGGTTTATCCTCAACGTCTAATTAAATCAAAAAGTGAGAAAAATGTTTTTAAACTAAGAAAATAAAATCTAACTAAATGCTGAAAAATAAAATAAAAATAAAAACAGATAGACAAGATGAATCATTTGGATCCGACTCGTGTATTAGTATAACCTTTGATTATTTTCGCACTTTTGCACTTGTTTAAGAGATTATCTTAGTTATTGTAGTAGGCCCCTCTTTTGAAGGCGACGTTACCCTCAACCCAGTAGTTTGAGTCAGCAAGGATACAATCCTAAAGGGTCGGATTATTGGAAGATAATGAATTAAGTTATTAATGCAAATTATGGTAGGCCCCGCTTTTGGCGGTGACGTTACCCTCGGCTAAGTAGTCTGAGTCAGCAGGGATACAGTCCTAAATAGCCGGGTTATAGTATTAATAGTAGTTAACTTATGAGGGGGTCAAAGAGTTTAGATCCCCGCCATCCAATACCTATGGGCATTGAAGGAGATCCTACTAAATTTGACCCAGGTCCCAAGCAGGACCTCTAAACGCTGAACAAGGGCAAGACCCTTACCAAACCGTTCCCTTAACCCCCGACCAGGTAGCCAACATACCTCCATATAGACCGTGGAGATATGAATGGTGAAAATCTTTTATTTTATATAGACAGTAAAATAATGCCAAGACACCACGGACAAACGATAAGGAAAGATCACCTTCAACATAAGTAACTAGTTATTAAAATCATTAATACAAAACCAAATAAAAAGTGCAAAAGTTTAAAAATAAAAAGTATTATACTAAACACTTGTCTTCACCAAGTGATGTAAGAGACTTAGGCAAACATGGCCTTGATTGTCAAGAACTCTTACGATTAATCTTGGATCCCGAGACGACTCACACACTCTACGATGGACAATGGATGATGGTGGTGGATGATGGTGTTATGGTGGTGGTGGGTGGTGGATGAAGTGTGAGAGAGGTGGTGTGCCAAGGGATGAGATGGAATGAAACCAAGCACCCCTATTTATAGGCTGAACAGAAGGCTGGGCACGGCCCCGTGTCCGCTGGACACGCCCCCGTGCCCGTCTGACACTCTCTCTCCTCATTAATTGTAATTCGCAATTACAATTAATGCGCCTGCTGTACTTTCACCACGCCCCCGTGCTCACTGGACACGGCCCCGTGGTGGGCAATGGAAGCTTCTACCAGTTTGTCTTTTATGCTGCTTCTTGGGCACGGCCCCGTGCTGGCTGAGCACGGGGCGTGTTCAGGCTTCTGTTTTCTCTTCTTTGCTTTGGAGGATGCCGTTGAGGGTCCGGGCAGTCTTCTTTTATTCCTTTCCTTGTATTTATGCTAGAATTAGTTGTCTTTTTGCTTCTTTTGTGAATTTGAGCTCATTTCATCCTGAAAATACAAAAGGAAGACAAAAACACTCTTTTTCCAACATTAGTACTTAAAAAGGGTTAGTTTTATGCCTTAATTGATGTGATTTATATGTTGCATTTTACACACATCAATGCCAAATACCCATCGCTGCAACAAACAGTGAGTGTCTATGATACCAAAATGATGAATCACACTGTTTTCGGGTTGTTGAAGCAAGCGAGATAAGATGTTCAAGTGTTGTATGAAAACAAGAGACCGTTGGAAAGATTTGGTGCTTTTCCTGAGGTTGTAGAACCACTACCAGCACCAGTAAATGCTAGCGTGGCTGAAGAACATGATGTGCAGATTATAGATGCACCACTAAGAGTCGAAGAGCCAGTTGAGAATATTGATCTGACTGAGGTGGAAAGTGAAGAAGAAAATGTTGAGAATGTGTTTGAAGAAAACCTAATGGCTGATGCGGAGATTAATGAGAAAAATACAGAGATTGAAACAGAGAGCCTAGCACCAGAAAGGATTAATGAAGACCAGGTGTTGAGTGTGAATCCTCTTCATGCGACAACATTTGAACAAGTATCTGCTGAACCGGATGTGATGCAAGAAGACCCTACAACTGATCTTCATCCTAGAAAATGAAGTCGAAAAGATCCTAGGATCAGCTGTGAAATGACCAGAGTATATAGTTAAAGCCCTGAAGTGAACATTCCAGTGGTTACGGCATCTCTGCCTGTCAATACTACTTGAACACCTGTGAGTGATGTGTTTATTGAATTTTTTACTAACCCAAAAGCTGTTGTGTATATGCCTGCTGCTAAAACTGTAGAAGGATCAAGTAATACTCCTTCTGATGCTGAAGTGCTTAGGGCAACGTCTTTGTTGGAGCAAGCTGTGAAAGATCATGCTGCTGCAGATAAACCTATTCAAGAGGAATTCAGGAACCTGTTAGTAGTCCTGATAGTGAGAACTTGTTTGGTGATGTTGATGTTAGGGTGTTGATGAAAAGAATTACAGCTATTGAAGAAGATAAGATTTTTAAGGATGTTCAAATTTTGAGCTTGTTGGAAGAGATTACACACAAGAATCAGCAGAATCAAGATCTTGAAATAAATCTATGATGAGTTTCGGCGATAGTGATGGATTTAAAGCAAAAGTTGGAAGAGAAGTTTGGGAAAGAATTTGCCGAGCCTAGAAAAGAGTATACTACATCTGAAAAGGAGCAACTTGACAAAGAACATGAAGATGCTCTAAATAAGTATATTGAAGATCCTCCTTGCACAATAAATCAAGATTGAAAAAGAAAGAAGTTATTATGAGGAATGTAGGTAGCGAGAAAGATTTTGGGTTTCAATATTTGCATGATCGATATGTAGTCACTACTGGAAGAGATCAATAGAGTAACCGAAATGGAATAAAGAGTTGGGCATATAATGATGAGAAAGGAATGTTCTTGGTGACAAGGAAAAATGGAAAAGTTGAATATTATAACTATGTCAGTTCGTTTGAGTCGTGCACTACAGTTGATCTTCGCGAGTTGAGTCAGGCTCCATATCATGACCAATGCAGGAATCCAAACTGTAAGATCGAATGGAATTTCTATAACAAGCTACAGAGACAAGCATTGGTGAACCCAGAGATATTAATCTACATAAATTGTTTGTGAAAGTGCATAAAGATGTAATCGATCCTTCTACCGACAACCCATCAAGACTGTGATGTGGCCTCCAACGAAACAAGCTAAAATAGTTCCATTGCTTAAAGATCTTCCTGATAACAGTCTGCATCAATTCGAGTTTTGGATGTGTGATCCTGTTTCGGATCAAGCTGTTATCGTTTGTGACAATGAAGAATTCAGAGTTGCTGATGTTCGTGACCTGATGCGGTTTGGAGAAGCTAATATCCATTTGCTTGGAAGATCTCAGATTCAGAGTGATCCACAATATGAAGTATGTACTAAATCGTATACTGCTGGAGTTGCTCAAATTATACTTCTGAAGATGTGGTCTGGAAGGAGAGGTTGGGTTGAGACACAGTTGTTTGGCCCGTATATTGGTAACAAGATACCAGATGCTTAATTGAAGAAGAAACCAAGACGCAAATAGTGATTGGTTTGCCAAGACAGCATAAACCTTGAGGGATATTGTAAGGGCATAGTTTAGTAGGTTTATGCTTGTCTTGTATAGCTTGGTAGTGGGTTGGTATTAATTATAGATTAATTAAATGGTTCAGGCTTGTCTAGATAGTGTGCGATTTGGGGTTTGGCCCGGTTTGTAATTAGGTCACCCTATGTATCTATAAATAGGGTTTACCTAGGTCATTTAGGGTTGTTGATTATATGCGATTTGTGCTTGAACGACATTGTACCAGACAAGCTTTTAGCTTATGTGCAATCAATATACAATCGTTTTATCTTGTTCTCATCATTTACAATTGTTTTCCGCACTCTTGGACGTGTTTGTGATATCCTACGAAGATCTTTGGAATTGCAATTACTTATAGTGTTTTATCTTATTTAATAGGTTTATCTTTTACTAATTCTTTGTTTATTATCTTTTGCGACAGGATTACATGACATCTTTGAAACTAAATTAACTTAACCACTTAATTTAACCATGTTAATTTTAACTTAACTTAACTTGACTAAGGTGTACGTACGGCTTCTGGTACCCTTAATCAGATCCAGTGTAAACTTTTGGTACTGGACCAGATTAGGGTGACAAGCTTCTGGTATTGAACAAGATCTTAGGGTAATAAAAACCTTCTGATATTAAGTCGAGATCATTAGGGAAGGCTTTTGGTAATGCATCAGACCCGATTGGGGGGGGGGGGAGGGGAGGTAAAAGTTAAGAAGGTAAATTAACGGGGGATAGGGTATGTAATTCGGTAAAATAGAAGAGACCGATAAAAGGGTACCTATTTTGCTTATTCGGTAACTTAATAAATTTGATGACTAAATCGTTCCGATAATTAATTAAAGATCCCTAAACTTGATCCCAATTGTGAGCTTAAATTAACAGGAACTAATTAATTAAGTTATAAAAATATAATAAAACCAAGATGGCCTTAAACCAATCTTGTTGTGGCATATCTTATTTAATAGTCGAGAGGCTAGGGATGGTTCATTATTAACATATTTCCAGACCAGTCTATCCATATGTTGTAGCAAGATTGAGGGAATGTTGGTAATCTTAACATGAGCTGCTTCCGGTTTTCATAAAGATTAAACAGAAGACTTAACCATTTTCCTCGTTTTATAAAATAAGCTCTATATTAATTAAGAAAAACTTATCAAAGAGTCATATATTACTATTTTAGTCTATTAAACTAACTACAAATAAGTATGGTCAATATAATAATAAACTATTGAGTAGTGGAAGCGTATACTTGGATGATACTTGGTTCTAATCTAACTATACACGATAAGTTATCTGCCCATTACGTATATTTTGTCTATATAAAAATCATTTATTTATAAATTTAAAACTAGATAATCGTGTTTTCAAGTTACTAAATTAAATTAACACACTTTAGTGTGCTCAATATTACTAAAACTAATACACCAAATTCATAAGACATCAAGTTTTTGGCGCTGGCCAATTGATACAATTTATTCCTAAGAAAGACCCAAATTATTATCTTTACCAATCTTAATTTCTATCCTTTTGGCGCAGTCCTGCAAGTCGCTAGCCACTCCAGTAGATTCTAAACCTAAGCTTGGTGAATCCTCTAGTCAAGAATTTCATAACCTGACTCTATATAGGAGCTTAGCTGGTGTATTGCAGTATCCGACCTTCACTAGATATCTCATGTGTTGTCTAGCAGGTGTGTATTCATAGACATTCTCCCAAGATTGCTCATTGGAATGCATCGAAACATATCATATGTATCTTCAAGGCATGTACCTTACTCTTGGGTCGGCATCCGATATTTCTTTACGGGTTTACATTAATGTTGGGCGGTCTACTTCGAGGTATTGTGTGTATTTAGGTTAAAATCTCATCTCTAGGTCCTCTAAACAATAGTCTACAATTTCCTGGTATAACCAACCTTCCTAAAACACTTATAACACCCCTATACGTCCCAAAATACACCCCGTATATGAAAAGTGGGACCTAAATACTTTATTTTTATAAAAATTAAATAAAAACAAAATTTAATGGTTTCTGGCGTGGCGCGACAGACCCCTTAGGATCTGTCGCGGGGCGCGAGCGAAGGGACTAGTGGCAGAACCCGAAGCCGCCACGTGTCACGTGCGTGTCGAACCTACACTGGTGACTACTCAACCCTAGGCCCTACACCCCTAGCTCACGGGCCGCGAAGACCCTTGTGGTCTCTTTTGCGGGGAGCCAGGGACTCCCTGGACAGCCCTATAAATAGATGGGATCGGCCTTCAGTCCCAAATTGTTCAAAATTCTCTCGATCTCTCTCAATTCTAAAATATTAGAATTAATATCGGGTATTATACTCCCCTAATTAGCTAAGCTCTGCCTCATTGTAAGTATTATAACCCCCGGTTACGTATTAGATACGCGGCCCGATTGATCTAGTGCTCCGTAACGCCTGTCGAGGCTCTGCCCGACGTAGTCGTTGGAGTTCTATCTCGGGGAGGGTATAACTAATGTAAATTGGGTTATTATACTAACACGTGTGCATTGTTTAATTTATTAGATTATAACCAGGAAGTCACAGGGAAAACCCCAAAATAGCAATGTGAGTAATTCCTTTTTTTGTAAACTGATTTACAAAACCTTAATTATTTTACATGATAATTAACAGTGATTGAGTATTTGTAATTCTACAATTATCGCAGGTATGTTGGGGTTTTATATACAAAATTTGTTACTACACTGTGATTAGTAACATGACCACAAGTCGGGTTGACAGTGCCGTAGGTGGTAATTAAAGTAGAATATAAACAAATGTAATTGCGAGATCGCCCTCAATACTGTACAATGATAAAACTGTTTTGATTAAATTGGGATTCACTCACCAGTATTTCCACTCACAAATGTTTTTAAAATGCGTTCAGGTAACAAAATGTGAAAGCCAAAATAGAAGCCAGCTGGAGAGCACTAAATGCTTGGAAAAATGGCTATAAAAGTTACCTAAATAAAGAAGATGTTTTAATTAAATAAATTAGGGTTTATCCCTATAAACATGTTTGTAAAAGAAACTTGGGAATTTCCCCTGTATTTACTATTATAAAAATGTGGTATTTTACTCTGATAAAATATTTCCTAACTACGGTCCTGATGTAAATTCTGCTGCCAAACTGATAAACACCGATACCACTAATACTGGTTTACGGGCGCCCGTTCCCAAGTAAATAGGGGCCGGGGGTTGCGACAGAGAGTGGTATCAGAGCTACAGCCACTGATTTCAGCCACAGAAGTGTTCTGCTAACATTGACATTGTCAATTCTGTTAGGAAATAATCAATGAGACTATGTGCATGCGTGTATATTATTATTTTGTGTTATTTGACAATTTGTTAGTTTACAGTATGAGTGATCAAGGTCCGTCAAATGCTTATCGTCAACTGTCTAGTTCTCCTAAGGATGAAGGAACTTCTTCCCAGCCTACCCCCTCGGAGTATTTAGCTAACACAGAAGAGGGGATTTTCATATTCAAAGCACAATCCGAAGAGCCATTCCCTACCAAAAAGAGAGGATGGTTCAGTCGGGGAGCTGAATAGAGAGATGAACGCCCAAACTCAAGATATACTCAATAGGAGACTAGCCAACTTTCACATCTTAGCTACCACTGCTGCAGACCCAAACTTAGAATAAATCATTGCACCATAGCCACTACCTTTGTTTCCAACACAACCCATGGAAATAGAACCGAACCCAGGAAACCAGATTCCCTTACCTGCCTTTGACCCAACCGAAATACCTAGAATCCCAGCACCCCATCCTCCAGATTATGACCCATGGTTTGACGACCATAGAGATTATCGAGAACTCTACCCACTAGAGGAGCCCATACAAAACCCTGTAGCACCTTACCCTAACCTTGACCCTCTAGATCCCTATTGGGATAATGACCAGTACATTCGAGAAATCCTAGAGAACCCATATCCACACGAGGAACCGATGCCCTAGTACCCTGACCCGATACCAGCACCCGCACCACCCATGAGTACCGAGAACATACAGGAACTCCGCACTTTTGGCGAGGAGTTGTTAGATGAAAGGGAAAAGATAAGGCAAATAGGGGAGAGGCTCGTTTGGAAGTATGACGAGCGTAATATGCAATATTGGATGGATCCCCACTAGTAATAGTAATAATAAATAATAATAATAAAATAAATATATGTGTGTGTAGGTTGAAAAAGAAATTATATATATATATATATATATATATATATATATATATATATATATATATATCCACTAAAATAGATAATCCAATAGCTACTGATGCATATTGGTATTGTACTTTAAATCCCAGTTGCGGTTTGTAATAGATATAGATATCTATAAAATAGAGTAAATGTCGCAATGCACGACGATTTTGATTAGTATGTTTGTTGTGTGATTGGTTGCATTAAATATTGTTTTGTGATATTAATACCTGATAATTGTTTGTAGATTCAGATGGACAACGAAGCAAATCAGGAAAACCAGAATAATGATAATCAAATAAATAACAGTGCCATTCTACACATAGTAACCCAAGGAATTAGAGATGCTATGCTATATATCATCCAAAATGATAAGGAAGCGGAAAATAATAACAGTAATAATGGAAGTAAGCGACTACCTACTGAACCTAGTCACAGCATAAATAATGGACCATTACTTGAATTGCCTATTCCAAAAAGAAGAAGGACCATGTCTTATGGTTGTTCTTACAAAGAATTCTGGTCCTGCAAACCGATAGAATTCTCAGGCAATGAAGGAGTCATTGCAGCTCTACGCTGGATAGAAAAGACTGAGTTAGTCTTAAAAATAAGCAAGTGTGTAGAGGAAGATAAAATGATATTTGCCTCCAATCTTTTTAAGAATGTCGCGCTAGAATGGTGGAACACTATTCTCCAGTCTAGGGGAAGTGACAGAGTCTATAATATGGAATGGACTGAGTTTAAGAATATGGTTGAAAGGAAATTCTATCCTCCCAATGAAAAAGAACAGATAGTTAATAAGTTCTTAAACCTTAGAATGACTGGAGTAGACTGTAATGGTTACACTACTGTATTCTTCGAATATGCTAGAATAGTGCCAACCCTAGCTTCACCAGAACCAGTATTAATCTCCCGTTACATCTGGGGATTAATCAGTGAGATTAGACATGTAGTCAAGGCAGCTAGACCACCAACCATAGATGAAGCTGTAGAACTAGCAAATACCTTGACCGATGAAACCAAAGAAAAAACCTAGTCCAAAGCTTACCCAGGAATTTCGCTACAGTAGTTCTAACCGTGGGAGGAACGCAGGTTCTACTTCTGCACCTTATTGTAAGGCCTGCAAGAAGAAGCATTCAGGAAGATGCTCTACATACTGCAACTTCTGCAAAATACCAGGACACAAGGAAGAAGATTGTAGGAAGAAACCCAGTAATGGAGTGTGCTTCAACTGTGGAGAAAAAAGGGTATATCAAACCGAATTGTCCGAAACTAGCTCTAGCCATGAACAACAAGACTACTAAGAATGCTAGGGCATTTGTTCTGACAGCCGAAGAAGCAAAGATGATTCCGGACGTGATTGCCGGTACATTTTTAGTTAATGATGTTTTTGCTAAAGTATTATTTGACTCTGGTGCGAACCAAAGTTTTATTAATACTTCATTTTGCAAACTTCTCAATCAATCATTAACTAAACTTCAACAAGAATGTCTAGTAGAGACAGCAAATGGAGAATCCATTAAGATTACTGAAGTCTTGCAGGGAGCAAGAATAGAAATTTCAAAACATAATTTTATTGCAAATCTTTACACAATGAATCTGGCTGGATTTGATATTGTATTAGGAATGGATTGCTTGGTAGCAATTAAGCCAGTATGTGATCAAAAGTCAATCCAAGTAAATTTACCAAAGGGTGAAAAGATCATAATTAAAGGAAACAAGCCATCTCGATCCACGAAATTCATCTCTGTGATGAAAACAACAAGTTGTGCAAGAAAAGGGTCACTAGTGTATATGATTTCCATAATCATTAACACTAAAGGAAAAGAATTGAAAGATATCCCCGTAGTAACTCAATTCTCAGATGTCTTTCCAGAAGAATTACCAGGACTACCGCCAGACAGAGAAGTTGAATTCAAAATCTATCTGCTACCAGGAACAACACCAATTGCAAAAGCATCCTACCGTTTGGCACCAGTAGAAATGCAAGAACTAAATAAACAGTTGGATGAACTTTTAGAGAAAGGATTCATACAACCAAGCTCATCACCAGGGGGAGCACCGATCTTGTTTGTCAAGAAGAAAGACGGGTCAATGCGCATGTGCATTGATTACCGAGAGTTGAACAAGGTCACGATTAAAAATCGGTACCCATTACCGAGGATCGATGATTTGTTCGATCAACTGCAAGAGCTCGATTCTTTTCTAAGATCGACTTACGCTCAAGATATCATCAATTAAAGGTACATGAAGAAGACATTCCTAAAACTGCCTTCAGAACAAGGTATGGCCATTATGAATTTACCATCCTGCCATTTGGTTTAACCAATGCCCCAGCCGCATTTATGGACATGATGAACAGAATATGTAAGCCATATCTGGATAAATTCATAATTATCTTTATAGATGATATTCTCATTTACTCTAAGAGTAAAGAGGAACATACAGCGCATCTGCATGCACTCCTAAATTTACTAAGAAAAGAAAAGCTTTACGCTAAATTTTCAAAATGTGAATTTTGGTTAGAAGAAGTACAATTTCTTGGACATTTAGTTAATCATGAAGGAATTCACGTGGATCCCACAAAGATCATGGCGATTACTAAATGGAAAGTCCCTGAATCACCAACGGAGGTGAGAAGTTTTCTAGGACTGGCCGGTTATTGTAGACGGTTTATCCGAGATTTTTCTAGAATAGTCATTCCTTTAACAAAACTAACCTGTAAATCTGTTAAGTGTGAATGGGGACCAAAATAGGAAGAAGCCTTTAGAATCCTTAAGCAAAGATTAACCAACGCACCCATACTAGCGTTACTAGAAGGAACTGAAGACTTTGTAGTCTATTGTGACGCTTCTAAGTTAGGTTATGGATGTTTGTTAATGCAACATCAAAAGGTTATAGCCTATTGCCTCTAGACAACTTAAGAATCATGAAGAAACTTATTCAACCAATGATTTAGAGTTAGGAGCCATAATTTTTGCCTTGAAAATTTGGAGACATTACCTTTACGGTAATAAGTTTACCATTTTCACTGATCATAAGAGTTTAAGATATGTTTTCGGGCAAAAGGAGTTAAATATGAGACAGAGGCGCGGGATGGAAATCCTTAGCGATTATGATTGTAGTATCCAGTATCATGCAGGAAAGGCTAATGTAGTAGCTGATGCTTTAAGCCGAAAGTATCACGAAAAGCCAAAAAGAGTACGTTCTCTTAAATTAAATCTGCAGATAGATTTAAACGAGCAAATTAGAGCCATACAAGAATCAGTAATCAAGGATGATACTGAAAAATTAAAAGGTATGATTAAGGAATTAGAACAAGGAAAAGATGGAATTTGGAGATTCCATAAGAAAAGAATTTGGATACCTAAACTAGGAAATCTACGCCATCGAATATTAGAAGAAGCCCATAGGTCGAAGTATACGATACATCCTGGAAGTGATAAAATGTATCAAGACTTAAGAAAGAATTTCTGGTGGATAGGAATGAAAAAGGATACAGCAGCTTATGTAGCCAAGTGTTTAACCTGTTCACAAGTTAAAGCTGAACATCAGAAACCCTCAGGTTTATTGCATGCAGCAATTAGAAATGCCTGTATGGAAATGGGAATTGATAACAATGGATTTTGTTACCAAATTACCCAAGACACGAAAAGGTAATGATACAATCTGGGTGATTGTAGACAGATTCACGAAGTCTGCTCATTTCTTACCGATGAAGGAAACCTTCAGTATAGAACAATTAGCTAATTTGTATGTAAATAAAATAGTTTCATTACATGGAATTCCTTTATCTATTATATCTGATAAAGATAGTCGTTTTACTTCTTATTTTTGGACAAGTTTCCAAAAAGCAATAGGAACCAAGCTAAATCTAAGCACAGCTTATCATCCTCAAACGAACGGACAAAGCGAAAGGACAATTCAGACAATGGAAGATATGCTTAGAGCTTGTGTAATTGATTTCGGAGGAAATTGGGATGATCATTTACCATTGATAGAATTTTCTTACAATAACAGCTATCATACCAGTATCAATGCTGCACCATTCGAAGCACTTTATGGACGAAAGTGCCGAACTCCAGTCTATGGGGCAGAAATTGGAGAAAAGCAATTATCTGCACCAGAGATAGTGGAAGAAACAACAGACAAGATTATTTAAGTCAAGGATAGACTAAAAGCAGCACGCGATCGACAAAAGAGTTATGCTGATAACAGGCGAAAGCCATTGGAATTTCAAGTAGGAGATAAAGTATTATTAAAGGTTTCTCCTTGGAAAGGAGTGGTAATATTCATCAAAAGAGGAAAGCTAAGCCCCAGGTATATTGGACCCTTTGAAATTATTAGAAGAATAGGACCTGTAGCTTACCAGCTACGACTGCAAGAGGAAATGGCAGGAATACATGATGTATTTCATGTATGTAATCTCAAAAAGTGCTTATCTGATGAATCATTAATGGTACCTCTTAAGGATATAGAGGTAAATTAAAAGCTTAAGTTCGTAGAGAAGCCACTACAGATTGAAGACAGGAAAATCAAGAATCTCAAATACAAGAGATTCGTTCCAGTCAAAGTAAGATGGGATTCCAAGAGAGGACCAAAATACACTTGGGAGCTCGAATCAGAGATGCCGAGGAAATATCTACACCTGTTCCAGTAGACCTCGAGGACGAGTTCTAAAACAAGGTGGGGAGGATATAACAACCCTTCTTAAAACACTTATAACACCCCTATACGTCCCAAAATACACCCCGTATATGAAAAGTGGGCCTTAAATACTTTATTTTTGTAAAAACTAAATAAAAACAAAATTTATGGTTTCTGGCGGGGCGCGACAGATCCCTTAGGGTCTGTCGCGAGGTGCGAGAGAAGGGACTAGTGGCAGAACCCGGAGCCGCCACATGTCACGTGCGTGTTGAACCTTCACCGGTGACTACTCAACCCTAGGCCCTACACCCCTAGCTCGGGGGCCGCGAAGACCCTTGTGGTCTCTTTCGCGAGGCGCAAGGGACTCCCTGGACAGCCCTTTAAATAGATGGGATCGGCCTTCAGTCCCAAATCGTTCAAAATTCTCTCTATCTTTCTCAATTCTGAAATATTAGAATTAATATCGGGTATTATAGCCCCTAATTAGCGAAGTCGTGCCTCGTTGTAAGTATTATAACCCCCGGTTACGTATTAGATATGCTGCCCGATTGATCTAGTGCCTGTCGAGTCTCTACCCGACGTAGTCGTTGGAGTTCTATCTCGGGGAGGGTATAACTAATGTAAATTGGGTTATTATACTAACACGTGTGCATTGTTTAATTTATTAGATTATAACCAGGAAGTCATAGGGAAAAAGCTAAAATAGCAATGTGAGTAATTCCTCTTTTTGTAAACTGTTTTACAAAACCTCAATTATTTTACATGATAATTAACAGTGATTGAGTATTTGTAATTCTACAATAATCGTCGGTATTTGGGGTTTTGTATACAAAATTTGTTACTACACTGTGAGTAGTAACATGACCACAAGTCGGGTTGACAGTGCCGTGGGTGGTAATTAAAGTAGAATATAAACAAATGTAATTGCGAGATCGCCCTTAATACTATACAATGATAAAATTGTTTTGATTAATTTGGGATTCACTCACCAGTATTTCCACTGACAAATGTTTTTAAAACGTGTTTCAGGTAACAAAATGTGAAAGCCAAAATAGAAACCAACTGGAGAGCACTGAAGGCTTGGAAAAGTGGCTATAAAAGTTACCTAAATAAAGAAGATGTTTTAATTAAATAAATTAGGGTTTATCCCTATAAACATGTTTGTAATGGAAACTTGGGAATTTCCCATGTATTTACTATTATAAAAATGTGGTATTTTACTCTGATAAAATATTTCCTAACTACGGTCCTGATGTAAATTCCGCTGCCAACTGATAAACACCGATACCACTAATACTGGTTCGCGGCCGCCCGTTCCCAAGTAAATAGGGGTCGGGGGTTGCGACACTCGGTCCAGTGCAGAGGCTGAATATTTGGGTGTGGCAAATGTGGTGGGTGAAATATGTTGGTTACATAATCTAACTTTAGAGCTTCATTGCCCTTTATCTAAGGCCACTCTCATGTCCTGTGACAAAAATTAGTGCAATTTATTTTTCAGGAAATTAAGTTCAATATTAATGCACTAAACATATTGAGTTGGGCATTAATTTTGTACAAGACTAGGTTCAACGTGGTATTGTTTGCATTCTCCACTTTCCAACTCATGTTCATATTGTTGACATCTTAACTAAAGGGCTTCCCAGATATCTATTTGAAGATTCCAATCTAGTCTTAGCGTTCAGCTTCTTCCCACTTGATGTTGCAATAGATATAATAGATTTCATATATTAGGGATGTGTATATTTTAATATTGATGTATTTGCAATCTCCAAATAGGAGAAATTGTATGTGTGTATATATTTTGTATATAAGGGAAATCAATGAGAATGGACATGTTTTAAATCAGTCACTTAGATGACACAACAACCATATAATACTACTGCATAGGGCGTTATTCTACAAATCAATAAAGGCATATGCATCTTTTAGTTAATATAGTTTCTAGATTAAGTGATGTCACTATATATAAAACATACCTGTGAGTCTATTATATCCAAGATAGAGATGTGTCAGTTGTGTTAGATTCCCGACCTCTGAAGGAATGACTCCTATAAAGCTATTAATTGATGCCTCAAGCCTTTGAATTTTTTTCAATTTCCAGAAGCCAGGCGGAAGTTGGCCAGTAAACTGATTGTTGGAAAGGTATAATACTTCAATACTATGAGGACTTATGTCAATATTTGGGAATAGCACCCCAGACAATTTGTTTCCATCGAAATTGATCACCTTGAGAGAAGACATGTTGAATATGGCATGGGGAACATGTCCTTCCATATTCCCTCCTTGAATGGATAATATCTCCAACCTTCTGAGGTTGCCTATCTCAGCTGGAATTGAACCTGTTCAAAGGAAGCGTAACACTCATAAAAATGTAATTGGTATAGGGTTCTAATAAGTGCATATCAAATTAGACTACAATCATAACAAAGTTTATATTATTCTTTGTCATATGATGTAGTAGAATTCAAATTCGATCAAGATAAACTTTCTTCTATTGTATCCAGAAATTAATATTGTAAGCTAACTTTTAGTATATATTTACGTTAAGTGAAGTGTGTGCATACGTACTTCGAGTATATGTGGGTCATCAAATTTAGAATTTCCATGTTAAAGTTGGACAATCCTTGTTGAAGTTAAACCAAACTTTTAATTGTCGATTTAGCTTCAGGTAAGCGTAGCTATTTAAATATCTTTATGTGAAATCATCAAATTAACTTAAAACGCATATTAGATCATATTTAATAAAGTGAATTCAAACCTTGTAAAATGTAGGATATCACATTTAATTTTTGAAATTATACTTCACGTTCTTAAATAAAATGATTTTTTAACATGCTCAAATAATATGATTACGAAGTAAATAATGAAGAAGAAAATAATGATAATAATTCTAATAAATACCTAGTATCGTCATGTATGTCTGTAATAATACTTTTACTAAATATATTATTGTTAAGTATAGGTGTGATAACAATAAGAGAGAGTGTATCAAGATGCTATTCAACTAAACAATTTTTTAATTAAAATCATATAATTATACATTATTGTAAAGAGCGTGTACCTAAGTGTTGGGTTTGCAATGCATGATCCACAAGGAGAGGAAAAGTAAAAGGCTAGTTTCATTAGACTTTATTTGGGCTTATATTTGTTTCTTATTCCTCAAACCTTAATCTAATCTTCAATATACCCATGATGTAATTGTACTCTTTAAATAGCTAATAAAAGATAAATCTTAGTTGCAACCCATAGACATAGGTCACCTTGAGCAAACCACATTATATTCTCGTGTTCTTTAATTGATTTTGTGTGTATGTAATAGTGATTCCGTTGAATGTTGATATGTTCAATACCTAACACTAAGTATGCATCATATTTTCTTTATACATAATTTAACAAAAAAACTTATTGGAAAACAAACCTTTTCTTTGTCGGATAGTTTTTTTATTTTATGGAATAGTAGCGTGTTACAAATAATTTAATAATAGTATTAAGGTAGCATCCCAAAATATGAGTTATTGAATTATTTTGCCGGTTTTATATTATTGCATGAAATAAGTAACCGAGTTAGTTGTCTAGTTAAAATGCATTGTTAACTAAAAGGAATTGTCTACCCAGAGAGGGTGGATATCAAACATTAGGGTCTAAAGTTGTGAGTTGAATTAAAGTTATTTTGTGGGATAAAATCCCTGGTTGTTTGCTCATTTGGCAGTGTCACCATTTGAGAGAGAGAAAGAAGAGAACCCATTCAAGCTTGTAGAAATTCAGCAAGTTGAAGTAGTTTGGCTTGATGATCAAATCCATGGATCAAAATTTAGCATGAATGTGTGGTAGTTTGCCCTAACAAACATGTGGTGAGTTATAAATTTTCATTTGCTGACTTTGCAAGTAACAAGTATGTGATCAATCTTTGATTTTGTATGTTAATAAGCATGAATGTGTGTTAGAATCGCCAAATAGAACTTGGTTTATGAATAATTTCAAGTAATTAGATGTTTTGAGATGAAACCCACCTATAGGGGTGAGGGTGGCGACATGGGTGTATCACCCTTGTTAAGTTCTCGTTAAAATCTTGATGTATTAAGTTGTATTAGATTGATTCTTGTTACATGGATTGAGTATGATATGGAAGTAACATGATTTTTGGTTGAATATGATGAATGGAAGTATGAACTGGTAAGATTTATCGCAAGCTAAGGCCGGGAATGACCTGCAGCTTGGATCGTAAAATTGAATCTATGAGTAGGTAGATGCTTTGTAAAGATGTTCGCAATCTAATCTTCTGTAGGTATGAACTGGACCTTCAGTTTTCTTTGTGCAATCTTTTCTGGAACGAAATGAAAGTTAACTTCAATATGTGTTGTTCTGGCATGGAAGATAGGAATCATGGATAGACATGTAGCACCAAGATTATCACACCAGAGGGTTGGAGCCAAAGTTGTGTCAATTCCAAATGCTTTCAACAGGGATTCTAGCAAAGTGAATTCAGCTACTGTGTCAGCCAGAGCTTTGTATTCAACTGTGTAGATGACTAAGAAACCGTCTTCGATTTTCGTGCTATCTAGGAGTGAGATTAGAGCCCATGTATATGGCAAATCCCCCCTATGGATCAACGACCATCTGGACAACTAGCCCACTCAGCATCCGAGAAGTCCCGCAGTGGGGAGCCCTGTTAGTGAACATCAGTAATGGCTTGCAGATGAAAATTTGAGTCATGGAGAATGAGTAAGCCATGATCCAATGTGCCCTTGAGATATCGAAGAATGCATTTGGCAGTCGACCAGTTGTTCTCATTAGGCGCATGTATGTATTTGCAAACTTTGTTAACTACAAAAGTTATGTTAGGATGAGAGAGAGTGACATATTGAAGTGCTCTAACTGCTGACGGTATTTGATTAGATCAAATAGTAGTGGTCTGTCATCAAGTGGTAATTGTTGTGACGAGCTCATTGGAAATGCTACCAGTTTGTAGTAAGTGAATTCATTACATTGGAGAATGTCCGAGATGTTTTCTTTTATGACAAAAGAATATTCTTGCCTTGGGGAACCTGTTTAAGTCTGAGAAAATTGTCAAGAGTTCTAAGGTCCTTGACACAAAGGTTTGACTAAGCAGTTGTATAATACGATTGATAACGGTTGTGTCGTTGTCAGTAACGATGATATCATCAACATAGACCAGAATATATAGAATTGTTTTGCTTTGTTTGTAAGTGAACAATGAGGCATTCGTTTCGAATCCTTGAAAGCCAAGTTTGTGGAGAGCCACCAATAGGTGATGAAACCATGCGTGTGGTGCTTGTTTAAGACCATAGAGTGCTTTGTGTAAGAGGCATATATAACCTGGATTTTTAGGATTAGCAAAACCTTGTGGTTGTCAAATGTAGACAATTTTATTAAGATTGCCATGAATGAAGAACATCAAGATGTCAAATAGGCATCTGCTTTGTAACAACAAGTGAGAAGACCACCCTGATAGTGGTAGTCTTGATAACTAGACTAAATGTTTCATTGAAGTCAATGCTTGGTTTTTACGAAAGCCTTTGGCAACAAGGTGAGCTTTGTATCTTGTAATATTGCCATGTTTATACCTTTTAATCTTGTATACCCACCTGCACATAATAACATTAGTATTAGGGATAGGCTGAACCAAAGTCCACGTATCATTGTTGACAAGTTCTATAAATTTCTTGGCCATGGCTTGACACCACTTTGATGTTGGTTACAAACGGTAAAGGAAGTGGGTTCAACATTGAGAGATATGGAAGGAGAAGCAGTGTTGGCGGAGTAAGGTTGATATGGATGTTGGAGGTGTGTTTGGTTCAGTTGGAGTATCAAGAAGAAATATTGTCACACCTTGATTTCCCGGTGGGCCTGGACTTGGGGTTTATGCATGACGATTGATATAGATATTCACATTTAGCACAACGAAAGTCTTGGGATTATAAAATAACATTACAAAATACAAGTGTCTGAAAAGTTCAAATAATTATACAGACGGAAAGTGTACTAAAGATCCACAGGCGGATCGAAAATAACAAAAATGAATATTAAGACTACTAGGCTTTGCGTGGAGTCGCAAATTCCAATATACATTTACCGAGCAGCTCCACCCTATTCCGTATTTGCTAACCTACGTTTAGTCTTTTGAAAATACGTTAGTTTTTACTGGTATATACAATTAACCAACACGTTTTGAAAATCTTTTCAAAACCATTTTATACCATTTGGTATATAAATTTATAGCTAACTTGGGACAAAGTGATATCTCTTGTTACCAGTATTACATGTTTGTCAATACATATGGAGCCTAGAACTAAACTACAATACATGATTAACCGATACACCACTTTTTAATAAAAATATGTTATAGCATAATAGCGTCTGTCAAGAGTATGCCTAGACCCCGCGCTTAGGTTGTGGCCACTTGCAATTAAGTGAGCCGTGGATATCCAGGGCATGGTCGCATTAACCCCCAATGTTTAAGTTATCAAGCATAACGGATTAAAACATGTTATTTGGATTTTGGACACCATTCGTCATTGATCCCATACCCGACCAAGCGGCTAATGCCGTATCCCAAGCCCGTATAGGGAAAATAGGTTAAAAGTATTTACCAGTGAAAACTGACGTATTTTTAAAAGACTAAGCGCTTGTTAGAAAATAAGGAATAGGCTGGAGCTGCTCGGTAAATGCATATTGGAAATTGCGACTCCACGCAAAGCCTAGTAGTCTTAATATTCATTTTTGTTATTTTCGATCCGCTTGTGGATCTTTAGTACACTTTCCGTCTGTATAATTATTTAAACTTTATAACACTTGTACTTTGTAATATTATTTTATACTCCCAAGACTTCTGCTGTGCTAAATGTGAATATTTATATCAATCGGCACGCATAAACCCCAAGTCCGGGCCCACTGGGAAATCAGGGTGTGACAGGTTGGTATCAGAGCCAACATTTTAGCGAATTAGATACTAGCCTTTTGTGTCTAAGCTCAAATATCACAATAGCATATTCCTTAGACGTTTTCCGAGTCCAGGCATTAACCTAAGGCCACTCTTATCTATTTAGTTAATGATTTTGATATTTAACAGGTAAATTATGCCGCCAAGACGACGAGGAACGGGAAAAGGTCCCATGCAGGGAGGACCGTCACGACTACTACCATCACACTCGTATCACTTGGAACATCCCCAACATTCGAGTGAGTCACATTCATCACAACCCACTAGACACTCAGTCTGACATCACTCTTCTCATTCACACCATTCTTACCATTCCCGCTCCCACTCACATCATGATTCATTAGACCCATCTCAATACATAAATTCACCTCCTCCTAGCCAAAATCAACAAGATAACGACTCTGGCCTAGAGATGCCACCATCTAGAACAAATCTGCATCTTATAGAACTATCTAGTGACACGGCATCATATGCAGGTTAACCATACCAAGGTCCAGATGAGTGGGATCAATATTTCAACCAATTCACTTTTTAAAATACCCCCGAATATAAAAGACCATCTTATCCACCTCCTCAAACACTGCCACCTCCATAAGAGGATGAGCCAATGGAGCAACAACAACCACCACCACAACCAAGGAAGCCTCGCACCGGTGCATGAATGTCAGTGCGTGTTGGGCAATGGTTGGGATCACTTCCACCTTTACCCCCAACTTACCCAACTATACCAGAGGACCCACAAATGGGTAGACCCTCCAATCCTAAACCTATTGTTGAGCCATCTCAACAACCACCTACGGGTTATGATAAATCTATTACCACATATCCGGATATGACTGGATATAATACTTCTTATACAGAAGCCTCTACTGATTATAACTATTCGGATCCGTCTTACGACCCCTATTTACAGGCGATCCTTCAAAATTCTTTATATCCACCTCCATTTCCTTATACTTACCAACACTCGGGTAGTACAAACCCCGGATATCCGTACACGGTTGTTCCGCAACCACAACCACCAGAACAAGCTCCTATTGAAGCTATCAATAAAGCGTTGGAACGAGCCGAACAAATCCAACGACAAGCGAAAAAGAATGAACAGAGGACTAGTAAGATATTCAAGAAACTCTCAAAGATTATTAATGGAAAGAAAGACGATTGAAGAATTTAAGTACTATCTTTCATTGTAATTTTTATTTCTAAAAGTCCTTTAAGGACAATGTATTGTGATCTCCTTCCAAAAGTCCATAACTTGGACAAGTATTGTAATTTCTCTTATTATGAAAAATTTCGAATTATCTTCTAATTTCTTTTCACAATTATTCAAGCGTTCGTCTCGACATTTAATTCGAACTTTATTTGATATGTCTGAAATCAACAAAATCTTCTTAAAGGTTTGATAGCCATATGGCAAAGCCTAAATTATTGGCAATTATTACTGCAGTTGTGACAATGTGGTTCACACTGGCCGAAAAGATGGAGGAGATATCTCCAAGCCTTATAGACCTTATGGTCGAATGAGACCATGGTTAATAATATTATCAAATCATTAAGACATAAATTCAATGATTATCTCGATTTCTAACATTCAATGTAATGTTTAAATAAATTGCACTGAGCAATAATTTATTGTTGGCCTGTAGTCCGATTATCAATATAAATGGCAAACCGAAATGTCGGTGATGCTGATGGCGGACAGGACAATGTGGAGCATGATGACCACAAGAGCGACTGAAATAACCTTCGATCCCTGATTGCTGCAGAAGTCAGCAAAGCTATGGCCGACTTTATGGAGAATTTTAAAGGACCGGGCTCAACACATTCTAAATCCCCACCTATCCCTCCATCTTCCACTCATAAATCACAGAGTTCACACTATTCCTCGAATGAGAGGAGTGAAGCAAAATGTGTTGCCAAGAAGGAAACCCGAAATATTAAGGAAAGGGTGTTCCTACAAGTACTTTATCTCTTGCAAGCCTTGTGACTTCACGGGGGAGAAAGGAGCAAAAGATGCCATGAGATGGCTTGATGAGATGAAAATTGTGGTTGACATTAGCGGTTGTGCTAATAGAGAAGTTATTAAGTATGTATCTCAGTACTTCAAGGGCGATGTTTTGACATGGTGGGAAGCCATGATACAATCTATAGGGAAGGTATCCCTGTATAAAATGAGTTGTTCCAAATTTATGGACCTAATCAAAGAAACCTACTGCCCTCCTCATGAGGTTGAAAAAATAGAGTCTGACTTCTTAACCCTCACAATGAGAAACATGGATTATCGGAAGTATGTTTCCGACTACAATTCTCTATCCCGATTAGTTCCGTATTTGATTACTCCTTAATCGAAACGCATTGTGCATTTCATTGGTGGTTTGGCACCAGAAATCAAGGAATGGTGAAAGCCTGCAAACCTACTACTTTAAGATCCGCTGTGGATCTATCTCTCTCACTGACTTAAGATGAAGTGAGATTGAGGTCAGTCAAGGCTGAGATTGACGGGAAGAGAAAGCGTGAGGCTAACCGCTTTCAAGACTCAAGGAAAGGGAAGTTTGGTTCCAACCAACAGAGGTCTAGTGATGACAGACCAGAGTGCAAGACATATGGAAGGCGACACTTAGGACAGTTTCGAATAGATCAGCAACTAAAACCTTGTGGCATCAGCAAGAGGACTGGCCATAAGTTTCATAAGTGTAAAGACCTAAAGAATGTTGTCTGTTACGGATGTGGTGAGAAAGGCCACATAAAGGCCAATTGTCCCAAGCGTGCAACTGATGGACGTGCTAAACCTTGGGAAGTGAAGAAGCCAAATGCTAGAGCTTTCCAGTTGACCGCAAGGGAGGCGGTAAAGGACACAAATGTTATAACGGGTATGTTTCTCGTTAATAACATGTATGCATGTGTCTTTTTTTATTCTAGAGCAGATAAATGTTTTGTAGACCATAAGTTTAGTGAACTATTAAATCTGCCCATAAGAACTTTAGAACATTCATATGAAGTAGAAATGGCAGATGGAACAATAGAATTAGCTTCCAAGATTCTTGAATGATGCCTTATATCCATTAAGAATCATTCTATTCCAATAAACCTTCTACCTATGACTCTTGCGAGATTTGATATAGTCTTAGGCATGGATTGGTTATCCCACAACCAGGCCCGCATTGCCTATGATAAAAAGCTAATCAAAATCAAATCCCCATATAGCGAGACACTCATCATTTATAGAGATCGACACTATGGATTGCCTGAGAATGCATCTTTGCTTAAAGCGTCCAAGTGTTTGAAGAAATGATGTGTCATTTACATGGCACAAGTGACAGTAGACACTCTAAAAATAGAAGATATACCAGTCATTTCTGAATTTCCTGAAATATTCCCTGAAGATCTACTAGGATTACCCCTAGAAAGGCAAGGTAAGTCGAGTTCAGGATCGACATGTTGCCTGGGTCAGCTTCAATAGCTAGAGATCCGTACCGCCTGGCGCCAACTGAGATGAAAGAGTTGATGGCGCAACTTGAAGAACTTCTTGACAAAGGTTTCGTACAACCTAATTCATCCCCTTGGGGAGCTCTATTCTTTTCGTTAAAAAGAAAGATGGTTCAATTCGAATGTGCATTGATTACTATGAGCTGAATAAGATAACGATCAAGAATCGTTATCCCTTGCCAAGGATTAATGACTTATTCGATCAATTGCAAGAAGCAAGTTTCTTTTCGAAGATTGATCTTCGTTCTGTTTATCATCAACTAAAGGTTAGAAATGAGGATTTTCCAAAGATTACCTTTAGGACTAGATACGGATATTATGAGTTCCTGGTTATACCATTTGGACTCACCAATGCTCCAACAGCTCTCATGGATGTCATGAATAGAGTTTGCAAACCATATTTGGATAAGTTTTTCATTGTTTTTATAGTCAACATACTTATCTATTCTCGTAATAAGAATGATCACGAGAAACATCTTAGATGTATTCTTGATTTTCTAAAGCAAGAAAAGCTTTATGTAAAATTCTCAAAGTGCGAGTTTTGGCTTAGAGAAGTCCAGTTCTTAGGACATGTCATTAGTGAACAAGGAATCCAAGTGGATCCATCTAAGATAGAAGCAATCATGAATTGGGAAGCACCTAAGACTCCATCTGAAATTCGCATCTTCTTAGGGTTAGCTAGTTATTATAGAAGGTTCATTGAGAACTTCTCGAGAATAGCCACTCCCTTAACTATTCCCAAGAATGCTAAGTTTGACTGGGGGGCGAATCAGAAAGAATCTTTCGAGATTCTTAAATAGAAATTGAGTAATGCCCCAGTTTATCCTTACCCGAAGGAATTGAAGACTTCATAGTCTACTGTGATGCTTCGCACACAGGATTAGGATGTGTATTGATACAAAGGGGCAAGGTGATTGCCTACGCATCACGACAACTCAAGGTGCATAAAAAGAACTACACCACCCATGATCTAGAATTGGGTGCCGTCGTATTTGCACTAAAGTTATGGAGACATTACCTATATGGTACGAAGTGCGTAATATACACCGATCATAAAGGCCTCCAACAAATATTTAATCAAAAAGATTTAAATACGCAACAACGCCGTTGGATGGAAACATTGAATGATTACGAATGTGAGATTCATTATCATCCTAGCAAGGCACATGTCGTTGCTGATGCCTTGAGCCGTAAGGAAAGGAACAAACCAATTAGGGTTCATGCAAAAAGGATTGAACTTAGAACCAGTTTGAATGAGAAACTATTAGAAGTTCAAAGGCAAGCCATACTAGAAGTAAATGTTTCTAATGAAGAATTAGGTGGAACTGTTGAATGGTTAACACCTGGAAATGATGGAATCTTGAGATTCAATAATCGTTTATGGTTTCCTATCTTTGGAGGACTCAGAGATCTGATTCTCCAGGAATCACATAATTCCAAATATTCGATACATCCTGGAGGAGATAAAATGTACCAGGATCTCAAAAGAAATTCTTGGTAGATGGGTATGAAGAAATCTATAGCCATATATGTAGCTAAATGCCTGGCATGTTCGCAAGTTAAAGCCAAACATCAAAAGCCCTCAGGATTGCTATAACAACTAGAAATTCCCACTCGGAAATGGGAAATGGTAACAATGGACTTAATTACCAAATTACCTAAGACTAAACGTGGTATAACATGATATGGGTGATAGTTGACAGATTGACTAAGTCAGGTCACTTTTTGCCAATTAAAGAAACTTTTAGTTCTGAAAAATTAGCACAATTGTATGTGGACAATATTGTATCCGTTCATGGAGTGCCAGTGTCCACAGTATCTGATAGATATACTAGATATACATCTTATTTCTGGAAAAGTTTCCAACAATCTTTAGGTACACGATTAAATTTTAGTACGGCTTACCATCCACAGACTGATGGTCAGAGTGACTGTACAATTCAAACGTTAGAGGACATGCTGAGAGCATGTGTCATTGATCTAGGTAGTAGTTGGGATGACCACCTACCCCTAATAGAATTATCCTACAACAATAGCTACCATACAAGTATAAAGGCCGCTCCATTTGAAGCCTTATATGGGAGAAAATGCAAAACGCACGTTTGTTGGGCTGGAATTGGAGAAAGCAAACTATCACTACCTGAGATAGTCCTTGAAACCATGGACAAGATTGTACAAATCCGTGATAGGCTCAAAGCTGCCCGTAGAGCTATGCAGATAAGAGGTGAAAACCTCTTAAGTTTCAAATTGGGGACAAGGTTTTATTGAAAGTGTCACCTTGGAAGGGTGTCATGAGGTTCGTAAAGAATGGCAAGTTAAGCCCCATATATATTGGACCATTCGAGATAACTGAATGTGTCGGTTCCATAGCTTATAGACTTAAGATACCTGAGGAACTCAATGATCTCCATGATGTGTTCCACATCTCAAATTTAAAGAAATGTCTAGCTGATGCGTCGCTAGCAATGTCGCACCATGATATGCAAACTGATGAAAACCTGAGTTTTATTGAGAAACCAATTTTGATCGAAGATCGACAAGTTAAAAAGCTCCGTAAGAAATGGATCCCTGTCGTGAAAGTAAAATGGGATTCCCGTCGTAGCCTAGAATATACATGGGAGGTTGAAGCGAATATGAGATAAAAGTACCTCTATCCATTTGAATAAATCTCGAGGACGAGATTTCTTTTAAGATGTAACACCTTGGAAATTCAAAACGAATAATATGGCAATACGTGTCCAATCAACTCTCAATTATTCCCGATAAGTTGGACGAGATGGACCAAATACGTAAATATGTGGAAGGATGGAAGTAGAGGGGTCAAACATGACCAAATGCTAAATTTTTAGTTTCTGAAGGTCCCTTACGGACCGCAAGGTATATGCCTTACGGTCCGTAAGGCATATGCCTAATGGTCGGTAAGGCATTTAAAATTCTTTTGATTTCTGAAGGTCCCTTACGGTCTGTAAGGCATTAAAAATCCTTTAGCTTTTAAAGGTCCCTTACGGACCGCAGCATTCAAATCAGTGGGCACTGAAGGTCCTTACGGATCGTAAGCCATTACTCCCTACGGTCCGTAAGGGGTGCACTGGCAGATTCTGCTTGCTGGCAACAGCATCCTGCTACTATTGCCACCCTTCTCGTGAAATGTCACTCTCTTTCTACTTCTTCCATCTATGTAGACACTAAACTACACCAAAGAAACTTTGTTAACACTTGGCATCATCACAAGAGGTTTTGATTAGTATAAATTGGCATCCTTCATGCTCATTTGAACTTGCACCTTCACAAAAATACCATTCTCTCTATCTCCTGGAGTGTTTCTGATCTAAAGAAGCCTCCACTTGAAGTTTAATCTTCCTTTGAACACTTGTAAGTGTTCTCCTTTACTCTTGTTTCATTTATAGGCTAGTTAATAGCCGAAAGTCAAGCAAATTGACTTTTGCTTTGACTTTTAATTATGACCATTTTGGTCAAGCTAATGTTCAAATTGAACATGGCTACATGATTGTAATAATGTAGGTGTTAATCTCCTATGAGGGCACCTTCTGAAGATCACATTAAGTTGGTCAAATGACGGGTCAAAGTTTTGTTAAATAAAAAGTCAAAACGCAGTTTTTCGTAATTAGCATAAAATGAACTTCTAAGTATCGAAATCTTAATTTTTGACATTATATCCATTTGCATAACATATTAGGACATATTTGATCATATCCAACGAGCTCGGTTCGCAACCGAAAGTCAAACAGTTTGACTTCTACTTTGACTTTCGATTCTGACCCATTTAAGATAATGTAGATACTGATTTGAAGTTGAAATATAATCGCAGTATTGTAAGGAATAAACCCTAAGGGTTATACCTTCTGATCATATCATTTCTCGGGTTTTATGCAAAGTCCTTATATTATGCCTAAATAATACCCAAAATGCCCTTTTTGCGCATAAATTGATTTTGAAACATACAATCCGAGTTATAAACTGATGTGGTAACATAATAAACATGTTTTGGCATGTTGGACTTACCATAGACCCATCCGATCACCTGATGCCGCCTATGCGCTTACGGTTGACTTATATAACCTAGTTTATATAAGTTAGTCGAATCGGGTCAAAACCTTTCCAAATCAGTTCTAATCAGAATGTATGGTTGTTTAACCCATATTATACGAGTTATAATACTCGTGAGGGTGCAAACCAAATTCTATCTGGTCTCCGCTTAATCAAGCATAACCTACTTATATATTATAAGTTAACTGGTCCAAGTCTTATTACTTAAATAAGACCAGTTAACATTTTAACGGATAATAGTTCTGTCCATTCCAGACTAGGAGCATCCAGTAAATGCACATGTATTAGTTGTTCCGATTAACGGTTGTGCTTAACATATCTTTGATTTGTAAAGATAAGCTCGATAAAATACTCTTAACCTATTTTCCCTATGCGGGCTTGGGATACGGTATTAGCCGATTGGTCGGGTATCGGAGTTTAGTTCCAGGACCCATATGTATTGACTAGTATGTAATACAGGTAACAAGACATATCACTTTGTCCCAAGTTATTTATAAATTTATATACTAAATGGTATAAAATGGTTTTGAAAAGATTTTCAAAACATATCGGTTAATTGTATTTACCAGTGAAAACTAACGTATCTTCAAAAGACTAAGCACAGGTTAGCAAATACGGAATAGGGTGGAGCTGCTCGGTAAATGCATATTGGAATTTGCGATTCCACGCAAAGCCTAGTAGTCTTAATATTCATTTTTGTTATTTTCGATCCGCCTGTGGATCTTTAGTACACTTTCCGTCTGTATAATTATTTGAACTTTTGAGACACTTGTAGTTTGTAATATTATTTTATAATCCCAAGACTTCCGTTGTGCTAAATGTGAATATCTATATCAATCGTCACGCATAAGCCCCAAGTCCTGGCCCACGCAGAAATCAGGGTGTGACAAACATGGAGTCTGAAAAGGATGTGTAAGAATTGGAATTTTGAGAAGAAGGAGGAATGGTATAGATGAGGTTGTATGTTAAAATGGGAAATTATATTCAAGAAATCGAACATGTCAAGCAATATATAAGTGATCATTTGTTTGATCGAGACACCTATACCTATAATGTGGTTGATTGTAGCCAAGGAGTATATAAGGTGTGGAGTGAAAGTGTTTTTTGTAAGAACTAACGTAGGGTTGAAGGTGAGGAAAGCATTGATAACCGAATACTCAAAGGAGGGTGTAGTCAAGGTGGCGATGGAAGAGATGTTCGAGTGGAGATTTGTTAGAAGACTTGAACTTATTTGTCTACGAAACCACTTGAGTCAAGAATGTAATAAAAATAATAATTTTTATAGTAATCATCCTCATCATCATACTCAGTATATCCCACCAATAGCAAAGCTAAGATATGGTCTGAGGAGGTAAGATGTAGACAACCTTACCCCTACCCCGTAGGAATAAAGAGGCTGCTTCTAGTAAGACCCCGGCTCGATAGTAGCTTTGCATCAAGCCTTGGACATAAGGCACATAACACTTAGCAATTGAGACAAACGCCAATTAGTGCATGTACCTCATTGTCTTTCGGCTTTCAACACCACCACATGATGCATGATTAACCATCCCCTCTTTTAATATTATTTTCACCAAATTAGTAAAATAATGTTAAAATTAGTGTACTTTCACTTTTGCCCACTGAGCAATTTTATAGTAATGATCAGTGTTGTAAAAGTCGGATTACTCAGCCGAGTACTCGGAGAGTACTCGGTCCTCGGACCCCCTCCGGGGTGACTTCCTCCTAGGCGGTCTCAATTAGTCGGCCTCGGGATTTCTCGGGAGTACTCGGTGCCTAGTCGGCCTAGTCGGACGTAGTCGGCCTAGTCGGTCTAGGCGGTCAACATGGTTTGTTGACTTTTAATCGGTCAAACTCAGTCAAAATCGGCCTACTCGGCCTTGTACTCGGACTACTCGGCCTTGTACTCAGACTAGTCGGACTTGTATTCAGAATATTTGAACTTTAAACATGTTTCATTCTAAATTATACTCAGTTGACATGAATTATGCTTATTTTAACACATAAATAATTTATAACAATTAATTTTCTTTATATTTACCATGTCCGCGTACTCCCCGAGTACTCTCCGAGTACTCCGATTACTCCCAACTCCCTAGTCAGCCGACTAGGGACCGCCTAGCGACTTTTACAACATTGGTAATGATAATGATAATTAAAAGATGGTGTAAAAAGTATGACTAAGATAATTTTTTTGTTCTTTCCATTTTCATATAGTGAGTGATAGTAGCATATGACAACCATATGCTTAAACTATTCGTTGTGGTGGGTGAAATTTGATAAAATAACAGTGATGTCACACATTGCTACAAAAATTTCACACTTTGTCTTTCATTTAAGGTGTTTTGTGACAAGGGGAGTATGAAATGTGATGAGATAAGTAATAATTTAAAAAAAATATATAATACGTTGGAGATGAATGAACGGTTTTGTAGGGTAAGGATAGTGTAAAAAGGGCCTAAAGTGTGAGAAGTGTTTTAAACCATTAGATCTTTGATATCATGGTTGAGATCAATAGTGACCAAATTGTAAATTGTGTTTCAATTATTTGGACTGATTTGAAAATTGTAGGGGTAATAGTGACTTTTTATATGTTTCAAATAAGGTAACCTCTCCTAAATTCCAGCGATCCATTTTTAAACTAACACTAAAAATCCTGACATTCTAAAAATCCGGAAACATGTAACTGCTACCAAAAATATATAAAACTATATAAAACTATATAACACCATATAACACTATACATCCATCATAGACCTGCTACCAGAAAAATATAACACTATAACACTATATAACACTATACATCCATCATAAACCTGCTACAAGAAATATAACACTATAACACTATATAACACTATACATCATCATAGACTGCTACCAGAAAATATAACACTATAACACTATATAACACTATAACACTGTATAAAACCTTTATTCTCCATCCGTCACTATATACACTCTAAAAAATCCTTCATTCTACGATCTGCAGAAAGTTATAATTGATGAATGATAAAAAAAAATAAAAATTCGTAGATTAATTCGTATTACTAAAATAAAGGGTGGCGGTTATAGAAGTTTATCAATTAATTGAATCAATGAGAAAATTACTTGTTTACCCTTTTGAATTAATTTAGATTGAGGATACATGTCATCTCCACAATATTTCTTACACTTTTCAATTAATGTACATGATCTTTAATCTGGTTTTGTATATTAATTAATAATTAATATAAAAATAAATTAAACTACATCTAATCCCCACACCCAATCCACCCCCTCCCATGGAGGTGTGCAACACCCTATAGGTGTGGCTCCTCCCACACTATGTCTTTGGCGCCGACAACACATGGCCTTAGGATGCGCGACATAGAGGGGTGATCTGCACGAGAAAGTTGAGCAAGCTGAAACCCACCTGAAAACACCTACCCATGTTGTTGGGAATGACTTGGTGAAGGGGGAACGCAAATAATGCAGGCTAACGAATTCGTTACAGGCAACAGCTATGTTACTCACCTTATTTTCATTATTTGTGGTGTATTTAATTTTTACTCGTGTATAGGCATACCGCATTGTTAATTTGTAGGTTGTGTGTGAATTGGGTTGTGGTACTCTTTATTTATTTATTCTTATTAATTTTTGGTTTATCTTGCAGGTTGCTGTTGTGCTATGTGTTTAAGTTGTTGTACCCTTCTGGTGGGGTTTTTGTGTGACTGAATGCATCTGGAATGCATGTCCCTTTGCTTTCTTGGAATTATATAGCCTTTTAGGGTTTTTTAAACCCTTCATTGTCATCTTTGAGTCTCTGTCTTCTCTGTGTTTATTTGGTGTTGGTTGTTGTTTCCGCCCTACCGGTAAGTTCTTTGACGTTGTTGGTGTTGTTGTTGACGTTTGCCTTTGGTATTTGGTTTCTATTTCTATTGCTGGTGATGGTGCTTGTGTGCCGCCCCTATTTTCTTCCCTGGTTTCTTTTTATTTGGCAACCGTCGATGATGTTTTTGATGAATGGGCTGAACATTTTTTGATTGGACCATTTGATTTATAGTATCTTATTATTGTTGAATGTCGATAATGGTTTATATTTGTTTTTTTGTTTTTGTCACGGCTAATGGTGGTTGTAAAGTGGACTTCGTCATGGTCAGTGGTGATTTTAACTAGAGGCTAAAGAACTTGAGTGTGTTTGGGTATTTTTGTTCTTACTAAGCCTTATTGGCTGTGATGGTTGCTTTGTGGACCAAATGTGTTGCTTGTTTTCTACTTGATTTCTTATGGTGCCTGTGGCTTAAGGCTGTTATAACAAAATTGTTGATTTAGGTTGATGGTGGCTGATGAAGGTTGTGTAAAGTAGGTGGTGATGAATGTTAACTCTTGGCATAGCAACAATGGTAATGACATGCAGCTATTAGTTAGTCTGAGTCTATCTATAAGTTTTATCGGACAACCGTGATCTCATATTGTATGTTATGAATTTGTTAGTTGTGGGTGCTTTGAGTTGTTGTACTTTACGTTTGTTGCTATGCTATGTGTTTTATATGATGTACATTTAGAGTAAGGTGTTTATGTTTTTTATTTGTAACGCATATCCCTTGACTATTTAGGGATTATTTACGGGTTTCAAGCCCTTTCTTTTTTAACGAGTATGGATGTTGTTTCTAAATGCGATGATGACGTTACGCGTCAAGTGTGGCAACTCGGGACCTTTTAAAAAAACCAACATTTGCAGCCATCACTCAGAGAGCCTGAAAGTTAATAATAGAACTTTGATTCTTAAGTTATGTTTATGTATTACTAATTTGTAAGTTTCTTAGTAATCGGGGTTTATGTTGGTGTCTAAGTGATAGTTATAGGTATTTACTTTGTTATGGTGATGACAAATTATAACAATTCTGAGCCTATGTACTAAATTTATATAGTTTTTCCAACGTCGGTTTTTGTGAACTAAATTTCTTTTATGTCTTATATTTACTTGTGTTTGTTGTAATATGTTTCTTTCAGAATGTCGTCAACAGTGAAGAACCAAATGTTTTTTTTTGCGCCTCCAATAGATGTTGGAGGATATCATTGCATCCGATCATCGCGTTTCTCAAAAAAAAAATAACAAATTAACCTAGAGTATCAATAAAATAGTAAAATATGCTAAACGCAGGCGGAGTTACAAGTGGCAGTTGATGCACTATATGCGCTTCACGTATCAAACAAAGAACTTGAAGACTAGATTAGGCTTAACATGTGATGCCTGGATTAATTGGTTGTAAATTTTGTTATATATATATATATATATATGTATATATATATATATATAGAAACGGGATCATGAGAAAACAACTTAAAGTGTGAGAACGGATCCTAGCCCAACACGTGGCAGGGAGCGCTAAATGATATGCAGGGGTACGATTGTCATTTTGTGCATTCCCTCCTTATTTCACGCTATAAATCTGTTTCAAATAAAACTCCAAAGATTTCATATTAGCAGTTACCTCCTTTCCAAGCTTTCTCAGATCTACGGCGTCTAACATGGATTATGTTCAACAAAGTAATATTTAATGACGTTTTCATATTTTGTTCCAGCAAATCATGCAACACATATACAACAGATATGGCGTTTGTTCTTTTATGCTTGTTTCATTGTTGTTTTTTTTTTCAAATTAATATTTTACAATGTGTTGTATGTTTTCAATGGCGTTCTTCATGTATCCAATTTTTTCGCGTTTTCATTGGTTGTTTAACAATTAGTAAGAACTGATAATTGGAGTTTTCATTATTAATGTTAATTGTCATTTGGGATCTAATATATTTCTTATGTTTTACGATCATTGGTGTTTTACACCTGATTAGTTTTGAATATTATTGAGAAATATTTGTAAACATCAGTTATTACTATTTTTTAATTTGTAAACATCAGTTTTGTTAACTATGGCGTTTTCATTATCATGTTATATTTGTTAATTATTCATATTGTTAATTATTCTTAATTATCCATCTCATGGCGTTTTGATTATCACGTTTCAATAATATTGTTAATTCATCACATTTGTTAATTTTTCAACTAATGGTGTTTTTATTATGGCGTTTCTATTATGGCGTTTTCAGTTATATGTTTATTATGTCTTGTTTATTATTCAAGTAATGTCGTTTTCATCGATAATGTTATAAAGAGACAATTTCTATTTTTAATGGCATTTTTCTGAAATTGTTTCTCACTTTGTTTTCATAGATGAAGGTGTTTTTTCGAATGAAAGGTTTTGCCCCAAAACTGGTTTACCATTTATCATTCCTAACGTTAGTGAAGAGATAAAGCCCAAAATGGACATGATATTCACAAGCCTCGATGATTGTTATTCAATGTATGTTACGTATGCCAAGGCTTGTGGTTTTTCAGTCAGGAAAGGGACTGAAAAGATAAACGCCAAAGGTGAAAGACATATTAAGTATTACATGTGTACGAGAGCTGGGGTATCTAAGGACAAGATGGTTGATAAGTTGGAGCCCAATCAAATGGAACGGATTGTACGATCCAACTTTTCAAAGAGGATTGATTGTGGTGCACTTTTATGTGTAATTTTTTAGGCTGGATCATGAAAGGTCTATAAGTTTGTTGAGGAGCACAACCATGATCTTTTTGAACATGTTGATAAGCATTTTCTTCCAAATGAATGACACCTTACTCACCTCCAGAAACATGTTATACACAACATGTCTAAGTTGAATTTGGGTACAGTTAAGGCGTTTAATGTTATGAAGACTTGTTTTGGCGGTTTCGAAGACGTGGGTGCAAGTAAAGTTGAATTTAAGAACTACAAGAGGCAAGTTACCTTGTTTATAGGGGAATACGATGCTGAGATGGTTGTGAGACATTTGGATGAAAAAAACAGTCCCAGCCTAATTTCTCGTATGATTACTTCACAGATGAAGAGAGTCGTTTGAATGGACTTTTTTGTTGTCACGATCAAGCAAAACGTAATTACCACGTGTTTGGTGATGTGATTTCGTATGACGCCATGTATCATTCCAACAAGTAATATTTATAATTCAAATTTTTTTGTTCTTTTGGCGTTTTCACTGGTTACATGCATTCGCGTTTTTCAGAGTTTACATGCATTGGCCTTTTTTTATCATTTCACTTTCTCATTGGCGTTTTCATATGTAGATACGCTATGGTGTTTGTATCGTTCACTGATATAGACAATCACCACTGCAATGTTACATTTAGTACTGCATTATTGGTGTCAGAAACTCCTGATATGTATATATGGTTATTGAGAGTTTTTCTAAAAGCTATTGGTTCTCACCAAAAGTTGTTGTCACTGACCAAGATCCATCAATGACGATGGCTATTTCTGTTGTATTTATTGAAACAAGACATTGGTTATGCATGTGGCATGTGATGCATAAACTTTCTCTGAAGGTTGATTTTCTTATTTTTATGTTTGGTGTTTTAAAATATATGGCATTTTGTACTTCGTTACTGTTTTTCATGTAAGTTTGTTTGTGTCTAATATATATGTTTTTTGCATGGCGTTTTCGTGTTATACATAGGTTGGTGTTAGGCTATGCAATTCCACCAATTTCAAAGAACGTATTTGTGGTGTTGTGTGGACGGATATTCTTACACCTGAAGAGTTTGAACCAGGATGGGAAGAGGTTATCGGAGAGTTCAATTTAGCAGATAATGACTGGCTCTCTGATATTTTTGAACTTAGGGAATCTTGGATCCCTGCATACAATAGAATGGAGGAGCTGTTAGGTCTTATGCGAACTACATCGAGGTCGGAGAATGAGAACCATTTTTCGGGTCAAGTGTGCAATTCAAAAGCTACTCTTGTTGAGTTCATTACTCATTACGAAACTACAATAGAAGCACAACGTCACACGCATCATAAAAATGATCATGAATCTCGATACAAATGCCCCCGGTTGAAAAGTAATTACCATGTGTAGGAGGGCCAAGCTGCTGACATATACACGAAAAATATTTTTTTGTGACTTTCAAGCTGAGTTAATCGGAATTGCGGATTGCATAAATCAACGTTACGAAGATCAGCCCGATAGGTTTGTTAAGTTTTACATAAATGATTTCCAGCAGCCTTATACATCCTTATTCGAGGTAAACAATAGCGTTTTTGTTTTTTTATTTGGCGTTTTCTGAATATGGCGTTTATCATATTTTTTTAAACATTTAATTCGTTTTTTATGCAGTTGTTGTGTTTGTTTTTTAGATTGTCTTTTTTATACAGAAATTCTTTGCATGCGTTATATAGATATTGTTTTTGGCGTTTTCAGGTAATGTACCGTAAGTCTGATTGCACCTTCAGTTGCTCATCCAGGCGTTTTGAGTAGTTTAGTTTGTAATGTAGACATATATTTTATGTTTTGAGAATTTTGGATATTAGGGAATTTCCAAAACAATACATTTTGAATAGATGGCGTAAAGAGGCTTACCCAAATTGCTCTTTCAAATACTCAACTAGTCCTGAATATATGACCGAGCTTGATCCCGATGTGCAAAGTATGATGTGAGAAATTATTTTTTCAATGGAGTATACTTTGAACCGTTTATCTAGTAATAAGGATGAGCTATCCTTATACAAGGATCATGTTCAATCTTATATGAAGAATGTTCAAGATATGCAGATTGTTGCTCCTCCTCCTAGTACTAGGGATAGATTTGCGGAGATAACCGGTCAATATAAAAACGACAAGAATCCAATAAGAGTCTTTGTTGGGTATAAGTCGAAAGGTTCTGGATCTCGGAAGCGCCTGAAATCCAAACAGAAGGTAGCAATCGAAAAAACTAAATCAAAATCGAAACCGGGGGCCAAAGAAAGACAGTGTCAGAATTGTAAAGGTAACGGACACAATGCTTCGACATGCAAAAAGGCCGTAATTAAAAGAAAATCGACTTCGTCTTCGAGAGCAAGCAAAGAGTAGTTTGGGGTTTTTGTATTTCCAGAATACACACACATTGGAATTTGGCATTTTATATCTCTTATATAGCATTTTTTTTATTTTTTTCCCATCTTTTTTTCTACTTCTTGTGCAAAACATGTGACTTGGAAGTTACGTAACAAACAATATAAGATCGGACACACAAACTAAACGCCAAAAAAAGAACACTTTTTACTAAATAAAAGTTCCTTAAACCTCTAACTTGGTCATGCTAACCTCAATAATATTTTGCTGAATGAGATGGACAACATTGTTAATCCTCAGTTAAGAATGTTGTCCAACAATGTTGTCCACCTCATTCAGGGAAACTTTATTGAGAACAAAATTGAATCTCTAATAAACGACGTTTGCAATTTGTTTTGAATGTTTTGGCGTTTATAAAGTGAATGGTATTAAGTAAAATATGGCGGCTGTTGTTTTGGTGAACAATAGAAGCTGAGGATAAACTCAATAAGATTTTGCTCAATGAGATGGACAATATCCCCACTTAAGGATTTTGTCCATCACATTGAGTGAAACTTTACCTAGAACAAAACTGAATCTCAAAGAAACGTCGTTTGGAATCTTTGTGGTTTGAATATTTTGGCGTTTCTAAATTGAACGGTATTTAGTAAAATATGGCTTTTTGGGTTTGGTGTGTTTAATGAAAGGCCTGAGACGTTGTTTATATAGGATTTTTTTACGCGTATTTTAGGCGGGATTTTATTATAATAAATGCTAGTAATGAAGTTCCGTCGTTTCAATTACTGTTTGTTCAGCTTTATAGTTTAAAAACTTTTTATATCTAATGGCGTTTGGATTAGGATGATGTGTGCTTTGTAAGGCGACAATTTAATGGTGTTTTATTCATGAGTTTGGCGTTTTGCATAGAGAAGTCTAAAGACCTTTTTTACCCTTAATGAAACGCGTCCACGTAATAAATTGATGTTATTTACGAAAACGCCACCGCGCCAATCTAGTCCATAGATTGTTTTGATTAGACGATCCATAAGCGTTCTCACTGTACTTACATTTTCCCTAAATCCTGACCCTATATATATATATATATATATGTATTTATATATATATATATATATATATATAGGGGAGAGTTATCTTGAGAACGCTAATTATTGCGAGAACTGTGAAAACGAATGAAAAAACCAATCAAAACGAATTTTTTTAATACAAAGCTCATTGTAATTAAAATACAAGATCAAAAAATGAATTATAACATCAAATAATTTATTTCTACTCTCAAAATCACTCTTATTAGATTTTACACATATGTAAATATAACAAATTTACACATGTGTAAATATAACAAATTTACGCATGTGTAGTTGGCAAACTTACACATGTGTAAATTTTCTCTATTTACGAATTCACGTAAATTTAAACGTGTAAATTAAATTTCTAACATTGTATTCCAATAATAATGATAAGTCTAAAAAGAAATTTTGAATTTGAATTGTTTTTGACTAAGTTCTCACGGTTTTTTCATTCATTCTCACGGTTTTCGCGATATTTAGCGTTCTCATTTAAACCATCTTATATATATATATATATATATATATATATATATATATATATATATATATATATATATAGGGCCAGGATCATTTCAGAATCATTCTCATTTAAACCATCTTATATATTTATATATATATAGGGCCAGGATCATTTCAAAACCATAAATATTTACAGAACTCGCAGAACTCCTAATAAACAATCTTTTTATTTATATATTTTTGTGTTTAGGATAATTTTATCATTTATTATGTGTATTTTTACGATTACATACATGTTAAGAGTAATTTTATCATTTTTATATGTAATTTTATAATTACACATATGTAAACTAGTTTTTTTACATATATGTAATTAGTTATGACACATATATATAATTTTGGCAATTAAACATATGTAAACTACTTTTAACATGTATGTAATCAAAGAAATACATATAATAGATGATAAAAAAGATGCTAAATACAAAAACTTATATATAAAATGATTGTTTATTAGAGTTCTGTAGTTATTTAGAAGTTCTGAAAGTTCTGAAAGTTCTGTAGTTATTTAGAGGATCATGAGAAAACTACATATAAATGAGAAAACTAACTAAAAAACCTAAAAAAACATACCAATTTTTTTTACAATTTTTCTTGTAAAAAAATCGCTAGTTTTTATATATAAAAAATTTTCAAAAAAAAAAAATTTGTTGTACTGCACATGTGCATTATATGTGTACTACACATGTGCACTATATCCGTAATAGTGCACATGTGCAATACAACAAAAAAAAATAATTTTTTAATTTTTTTCCATGCATAAAAACCTGCGATTTTTTTATAAAATTTAAAAAAAATGGTATGTTTTTTAGGCTTTTTTAGTTAGTTTTTTTTGTTTTCTCATTTAAACTAGTTTTCTCATGATCCATCACCTATATATATATATATATATATATATATATAGGGGATGGTTCAAATGAAAACCACTTTTATAGTGAAAACTCGAAAACTAACTAAAAAAAGCCTAAAAAACACACAAATAAAAATCGCTAGTTTTTATATATAAAAAAAACTTTTTTTCAAAAAAAAAAAAAAAATTTTTTGTAGTGCACATGTGTAATAATACACATGTGTAGTACACATACATATGTGCAGTATTACACATGTGCACTACACAAAAAATTTTTTTTTTTTTTTTGAAAATTTTTTTTTATATTAAAAAACCTGCGAAATTTTGATTGCAAAAAAAAATTAAAAGAAAAAATTGTTTGTATGTTTTTTTGGCTTTTTTTAATTAGTTTTCGAGTTTTCACAATAACTAATGGTTTTCATTTGAACCTTCCCCTATATATATATATATATATATATATATATATAGGGGAAGGTTCATTTGAGAAGAAATTTAATGTGAGAAGAAAAAGAAGAAAGGACATAATGGTAAAACATTAAATAGTTTATAACTCCTCCCATTAATTATGTTTTCTCTCATTAATAAAGAAAAAAACATTTTATCCTACACATTTCAAAATTATCCTACATATATCTTACACTTATCGAAATTTACCCTACGCATATCGAAACTTATCATACACATTTAAAAATTTATCCTACATATACTAAAATTTATCCTACACATGTCAAAATTTGTCCTTCACCATAATTTTTTTTATCTTGAAAGAGTATATTTAAAAGTGAGTTACAAATTTAATTAGTTAGCTAATTAATTACAATTATAAATTTACCCACATGCCCTTATTAAAAACATTAAACACACATATTAAATGAAGTAAAATGGAGTATTTCTATTGGTTTAAAACTTATTATTTTTATTCTTACAATTTTTTTCTTCTCATTTGAACCCTCCACTATATATATATATATATATATATATATATATATATATATAGGGGAGGGTTTAAATGAGAACGCTAAATATTTGTGAGAACCGTGAGAACAAATAAAAAAACCATGAGAACTTGGTCAAAAACAATTCAAATTCAAAATTTTTTTCTACACTTATCATTATTATTCGAATACAATGTTAGAAATTCAATTTACACGTTTAAATTTACGTGAATTCATAAATAAAGAAAATTTACACATGTGTAAGTTTGCCATTTACACATGTGTAAATCTGCTATATTTACACATGTGTAAAAAATCTAAAAAGAAGGATTTTGAAATGAGAAATGAATTATTTGATGTTATAAATTCTTGTTTTGATGTTGTATCTTAATTACAATGAGGTTTGTATAAAAAAAAAATTGGTTTTGATTGATTTTTTCATTCGTTCTCACGGTTCTCGCAATATTTAGCGTTCTCAAGATAACCCTCCCTTATATATATATATATATATATATATATATATATATATATATATATATATATATATATATATATATATATATATATATATATATATATAATATGGGAAGAATAAACAAAATCTCACTTGAGTTTAAAAATCTAAAGAAACCTTTATAAAAATCTTATGTAACATTTTTATTTTTTTCTAAAAAATAAGGAATATAACATACATATTATTTGAATACTTTTGCAAAAAAAACAAAACAAAAAAGCATTTTTTCAACTTAAGTGAGTTTTCTTCCTATACTTCACCTATATATATATATACACACACACACACACACACACACACAATCAGTGATGTTAGTGTTTATGCTTAACACGTTACATACCCACGGGCAAAATGGTAGTTTACACCCAATAATAGTACAAATATTTCATAATGTTATCTAAGTCAGGGTCGAGCATACGCCTTGTGTATATAGTGTGAGATTTAACAAGGAACACGAAAAAAGTTGGAAACCGATGAACCATGCATTTAACATGTTAAATATATCATAAAAATTCAATTTAAAAAGCTAAAAAGTATTTTTTTTTTCTAAATCTGTTTTGGAGTTTTTGCTTACAAAGATGTGTGGACGCTATTTCAATAAAAAAACATTTTTGTAGTTTTTTTTACCTTTTTTAACTGTTTTTATAAAAAAAATTATTTTTTTGGTTTTCAAATAATTTTTTTTATTAAAAAGGCTTCTATATGTATTTATATGCTAAACGAAATTTAAAAAAACTAATAATTTTTAACATGTTAGATTGAATTTTTAACATGTTAAAATTATGATTACCCACTTTTTTAGTGTTTCCCATTGAACTCTCTCCTACTCGTGTACACGTAAAAATCTCTTTCCATCTAGCATAACCATGATACGCACGGGCAAGATGTGTATATCTAATTTTTGTACTAGCCTAACTTATTGTTGATCTGCTATTTTCGGGCTAGAAAGTTATATGCGAGTAAAGAAGGAAACACTAGAGCGGTGTGTCTCTTGACTATAAATGGGACTTTTTCTAACATTACTATATTACCATACTATAAATTAGGAACATTTTGGTGTTTCATGGAGTTATACTCTAAGCTTGGAGAGTTTTCCAAAAAAAAAAAAAAAAAAAAAAAATTAAGTTTTCATTTCTAATTCAAAGGTTTTCATTTTTTTTTTTTTTGTATTGTAGCCTCTTTGATGTTTTTTTCTCTATTAATAAAAAAAAATTCATCTTTTGCAATTTAACTCCAACACATTTTTATTTTCAACTTTGATCCCTATATTACCATACTATAAGTTATGAACATGTTGGTGCTTCATGGAGTTGTACTCCAAACTTGGGGAGTTTTTCAAAAAAATTGGGTTTTCACTTCTAATCCAAAGGTTTTCATTTTTGTATTTTAACCTTTCTGTTTTTTTTTTTTTTAAACCAAAAAAATTCATCTTTTGCAATTTAACCCCAACACAATTTTTATTTTTGATTCCCATATTTTTCATCTTTTGCAAATTTTTCGTTTTACGTTTCATTCTAATTTTGGCAGTACACACGCCGCAACGTGTGTCTGGATTTCAACATTTTTTTTGTCTATTTTTTCCCATTTCTATAAATTTAAAACATATTGAAGAAAATAGCTATAATTTCAGTTTTTTTCCGTTTCATGTTTTTTCTTGAACACCAGAATAAATAACAATACTACTTCTCCCCCACTACTAGAAATCTTCATTTTTTGTAGCTACAAAAGTTTCCCACAAAATTTCTACAACTAAATTTTTACTACTAACCTTCCTACAGTTTTGAGTAGAAGTATTAGCATATGCAATTGTCCCTGCAGTTATATATAGTAGATTATATTTGAACAGCGATGTCACTACCTAAATTTTATAAACCATACCTTGCAAGTCATTATCACCAAGATATATCTCTTTCAAAAGAGTCAGATTTCCAATTTCCCTGGGTATGATGCCACTGAAATTATTAAATGACATGGACATATACCGAAGCTGCTGACATTTGTTGATGCTTGATGGAATTGGTCCTGTGAATGCATTGTGAGATATAAATAACAGCCTGAGCTTACCGAGCTGGTCGTTGCACATATCGTCTGGCAGACTTCCAGATAGACTATTCCCTGATAATTCAATCTTTCTTATACAAGATAGATTGAAAAGCGTTGGTGGCACAACCCCGGTTAACTGATTTTCATTCACGTGAAAATCATGCAAACAAGATCCATTACCAATTTCTTTTGGGATGTTTCCTTGTAACGAATTATCATTCAAACGTAGTGTTTTTAGACTTGTCATGTTATTAAGAAAATACGGAGAGAGAGCGCCTGTGAGATTATTTTCATTCAGATACAATATTTCAAGTTTTGGCATGTTGTTAAAATACCAAAGGGGTAGCCTTCCTGTGAGATAGTTGCCTCCCATGTACACTTTTTCCATATGGCGCAACTGCGCGATCTCAGGAGGTATTGGGCCATAAAAACTATTGTTTGTGAGGTTAAGCAACGAGAGGAATGAAAGGTTAGCAATATGTGGAGAGATTGTTCCAACAAGACCCATGTAAGATAGATCCAAGGCAATGACCCTTTGAGTTCGAGATTGAGAACCACAAGTAACGCCTTTCCAGTTACAAACGGAGGTTTTTGTAGACCAGTTTTTTGATAAAACACCCGAAGGGTCGACACTGATTTGAGCTTTAATCGCTTCAAGAGCAAGTTGATCTGTGCTTAAAGAAACACCATCTTGGGCAGTAGAAAAACGATAATAATAGAGAGTCATGAAGACTATCATAAGATTGAAGATAAAGATACGCTTATTATCCATAGGTGTTGGTTTTGTGTGTTTAAATTCGTTTTTTCACTTGGTTACATGTAGTGTTAATTAATATTTATATATATACCTGAAGCATGTATTCAGCTGAGCAGCCTAAACCATAAAGGGGATGAGTCAAAAGGGTAACAAGTAACAACCACCGGTATTGAGTTATTGCAGATGACGTTGTATATATAACTATAGCAAGTTGACAAGTTCAAACAATCTAAGGTATTTGGTCAAAGTTCGTTTCATTTTGAAATTATGTGATGAAAGAATGAATTTAAGACCGAGATGTTGGCGGAGATCACGATCAAATTGAGGTTTCAAAGGTAATAAACACACGGAGCCGATTGACGGTTGTTTAACAATAATAGTAACTTCAATGAGCAATTGTAATCCTCCAGTTTTTTACAATAAATTTTTAAGCAAATATAGTAAAAAAAAATATGTTTGTTTTCATTAATTTAAACAAAAACAATTGTGTGCAATTATTATTATTAATTAATGGGTTTCTTGTTCTCCTTGGTGAGAGGTTCCCAACTAACCAAGTCACTAATATGTTTAAAATGAAGCTAAGATAAATAAGGTATTAAGCTTAAAATGGCATGTCTAAAATGGAGAATTTTAGAAAATGGGTGAGAACTTTCCCACATAGGACATGGGTGGAACCTTGGAGTGGTGTAAAATTTAGAACTTTCCTTAGATATAGTTTCCTTGGCTAAAAGGAACAAAAGGGGACCTAGAAAGTGCAAGCCTGTCGTGATTGTGGCCAATGGGTTAATGGGGCATTCTGATGACGCACTTCGCACCCTCACCCTCACATTGTCATTAGCCTTAGCAGCAACTTGTTGATATGTGGTTAGGTCAGCTTGGTTGCTACTACGTTGGGTTGCGAGGGTTGCTACCGCTCGGTTACTATTGGAAGCGTTGGGTTTGTAAATGGTGAAGACCCGGCTCATTCTTGGATCGGTCAAAATTGGTGGCTGGATTAGAAGACCACAAGGGCCGGCCACCCTTGTGGATTTTTTAGGCCCATATTTTGTATCTTTAAGTTAATCATGTACTTGTAATCTTTGTCACACAGAAATAAAAAGAATTCATGTTCATTGCCCCATGGATGTAGATCACACACAGTGATCGAATCACGCAAATTGCCCCATGGTTGTAGATCATGTCCATGGCTTTATAGCCTAGTGGCATGTTGGGGGTGGGATAAGACTTTAGGACTAATAGGTCCTGGGTTCGCTTCCCACAAGAAGGGTTTTCCCATATTTATTGGGTTTCCTCCTGAATTGGTGTATAGACATTATGTCTAGTGGAGATGGATATGATCGGGTGGTTCCGCTGGTGGCATGATGATACTCCAGTGTGTCACACCCCGATTTTCGGTTTATGCGGAAGCGTATTGCGAGGTGTGGCCAGAGCGGCAATCGTTACAATCAATCGAGTAAACAACATATTTGAAACATAAAAGATGTTCATCCATACATTCGATTCGAAAGCATAATTTACATTACATATGTCTTGTTCGAAATTTAAAACAACCATAGTTTTAACGACATTATTCAAAGTTTAAAACAGTTATACATAACATAACAACTGAAAACGGATGACATTTCAAAAGCTTGCGTTCTTGATAACCACTTGAACATATTTTTCCTAAAGCCGTCCACTAATCTCCTGTAATATATGTTAATTTTGAAAACGTCAACAAAAGTTGAGTGTATTCCTGTTATTTTGTTTTCGCATCAAATGAGTCTTCAAAACATTTGAAGTAATAAAATTCGTTTTTGTATAGTACGAGTTGACATAACCCGCGCGTTGCAGCGGGATGTTGATTATGAATGCTTGTATTATCACTATATGAGATGTTGATTACAAACGTGCCTTTAGTACATGTTGAAACACACTTTTCTTCAATTTGACATCGATACCGGTACGGTACCTATCTCATCTCTAATTACACTTACATGACACTATATCTGAAATTTGAATGCCAACAACATACCCAGCCCAGCGCTGGTTGATTTTAGATAAGGAGGAAATTTGAATGGAATATCTTTATAAGATGTATGCTCATTCTTGCTTTCAAACTAACTGAGTGGTAAAAAAAGATCCATTTTTATATGCAATTATTAGCAGGGAACAAATTATGTATACAGTATACTATACAGGAATTCCATTTTATGTATCTGTATCTGTATCCGTAATTATGTTATGATACGAAGGACTTGCAAAACATGGATCGACAAAGGATAATTCTTGAAACGTATATATGAAATATTCATCTCATGTGTAGCAACATGTACAATCAAATCCCAATAGAACAATTCTAAATGAAGATCAATAAAACCTAAACGAAATTACGATAACTGAAAAGACAAAAGGGTTTCAGAAGCCCTTTTCATGCAAACGGATTTTAGTTTTGAGTAAAAAAACATAAATGACAGAACACGATTGTGTTTGAATGCTATTTAAGTTTAGTTTTGAATATTGGTCAAAGTTTTAATTCACAAACAATTTGCAAAAGCATCATTCTGTTTCTTCCTGCCGGTTCTCTCCTCCGGTGATTTTTTTTTGCCGTCGGCCTCAAGCAAATGCTCAAACCTTTTGCAATCGGGGCTTCGAATTCTTCTTCGATCTTTTCTTGTCACCTCTGCAATGTTTCTTATGTTCTTCTTTTGATTAACACCTGTTCTAATTCCATTTCGCCGGTCTTCTTCATATTCGCAATCTGAGAATTCGATTCTCAAGAAACAATTCCGCAATTCTTTATTACAACAACAGAAAACACAGGCCTGGTTCTTTTCCTTTTTCGGAATTGATCGGTAATCGAAATCACTCCCATCTTGTCCTGATCGTGTTCTCATTCTTGATGCGTTCTTCGCGATTGATGCCAATTTCAAAGGATCAATTAACATATAATAACGAAATCAAGAACAACGCACAATTAAATGACATAAACTAATTCACAATATAATTTATGTATGAATGGATTTACAAATGATCCTGCCGGCCTTGCCAGAAGCCAATCGTCATGTCGTTTCACCAAAGAACACGACGTGACGTAAGTCTCAGAAATTTCAAATTCCGCAAGGTATCTCCGTATCTGTATCCGTAATTGCTAACTTTTTCTGTCACGATCCATTTGCACAATCTTCGTCACTTTCGTCATCGAAACTCTAGAGATTTTGTTTATATGGTATGGAGATTTTATTTATATTATCACTTTATGAAAGAAGTTGGGTGATATAGTTTGTTTGATCAGTGCCTTTTCATTTTTTAACCAAAGTGGCCTTTCATGCATATCTGAATTCCGATGATTGGTAATAAATACCTGATGCAATGGTTCATGCATATCTGAATTCATGTTTATTTGTAGTATTATATAATATAATGAAAGGGTGTGAGTAAAATGAACTAAAGGGTGTGACTTTTAAACAAATGAGACATAACCCAAGTTGCTAATTGTATAAGGGTATAATGATAAAAAAATTGTATGATCATTAGTGTGTTGCAAGGACACTAATATGTACGCCGAATAGGAGGCAACCAAACCTTGACAACTAATCATGTGTGTCAACGACACTAGTTTGGACACAAAGGCACTCTTGACGATCGTGGTTATCGTTGTCGTTAAGAGTGGGGTTTGCCAAAACCCAAATAGATCTATTCGTTTGTTCCTCGGTACTTGTTTATTCATTAATGGTCCCTTTATTTTTAAACACCTATCCGCATGTGATCAAAATAGTTTCATCGTATTATCATAATATTTGTAACATGTATACATCCCCGAAGTTTAAAACTATAAATATTCAAAGTAAAAGGGGAAGCATGAACTCACAGATTTGCGTTCCGTGCAAATCTCTATTCGATTCCTTGTTCGTGGTTCGTTTCTCGACCTACAAGTGTTCTAATCTAGTTAGACACTTAGGATTGTTTTTGTGTATCGTACAAATATTCAATCTTGTATTTGGTTTTTGTGGTTTCGTATATATATAACTTCCTTGTATAAATATTTATTTTATTTGATTTGTGTTTGAATGGGCTTAATTTATGTTTTAGAATTTAAGTTCATTTTGGATATTTGGTGCTTATGGGCCTAGCCCAAATAACTTTGTTAAAAATGGTTCAAGCCCAAATTAATTTGTAGGAGTGGGCTTTAGCCCAAAACATTTTACAAAAGTGGGCCTAGCCCAATTCAGTTTATAGTTGTGGACTTAGCACAAATAATTTGTGTAACAATGGACTTAGCCCAAATTGTTTTCTAAAAATATATCTAGTCCATAATAATTGTAAAGATTGGATGTTTGGCCCTAGTACTTTGTAAAGTGGGCTTTAGCCCAAATTTGACTAAAAATATATTTTTAGTCCATTGTTTTGTAAAAGTGGGCCTAGCCCAAATTTTGTTTATGAGAAATGGGCATTAGCCCAATTTTTAATTTATGGACTACTTTTTAAAATACAAAATTTTGGGCTAGTCAAAAATAATAATAGTAATACTTGTATTTTTATAGAAATCTAATTTTTATAAAAATCATTACTTATGCCATAGTTGAATCATTTTAGTGCATAAACTTATGTGACGGCTCGTATTTTGTTATAGTCGTTTTATTACTTGTCGATTTTATTTATTCGTATCGTTTTTCCCGTTTGTGTCGCCCGTCACGTTTTACCATTTTCTTTGTTTGTACTATTTTTGTTTGTCCAAAAGTCCATATAGTCCAATAGTGTCCAAATTTGTCCATTTGTGTTTCCGTGTCCAAGGATGGACATTTATTTCGTTATTCAAGTTCATATATATATTTTTGGTAATTTTTGTGGATGTGTAACAATTTTGCATTTGTTCCTACTAGAACTAACATATGATGTACACATCAAAATATATATACTTATGATACTTGATGATTACTTTTGTAAGTACACATTTTATTCAAAAATATATACTTGTCATTTTTATTTAGAAATCTTTTTATAAAACATGGATTTATGTCTTTGTCCAAAATTTGTTTAACCATGTTTAAGACCTCAAATGTTTGTTTTAGTTACATACTTCCCTTTTAACAACCTTTTAAATGTGACAACCCTCACCAAAACAGGTATCCGTACAAGTTAATTAATATTTAATTAATGCTTAATTACTGTGCTTGCTTACCATTATGATTAAACTGCTTCTTGATTTCTGATACATACATACACATGCATCACCATCATACTGTCACTCCACTTATTATATATACAAACGTTAGTGACAAACTTGATGCACAAAGCACAGTTAGCACAGTGAGCGGATAACCTAGTAAACATGCTGACATTGCCAGCACTAGACAGACATTGTCTCTGAGGCCAGTATGAGCCGGGAATAGATTACTACACTAGTAGGGACTGTAGGGAATTGAGAATTGTAAAACTGCGTCACTAGGTGATGGTTATAGTGACCGGATGTGCCTAAAACATGCTTTAATTACAAAATTATGCGCTTTATATAAAAATTCAGCATTTGACATAACTAGTAAAGTGCAAAAACTTGGTAAAATAATACTAGACACTTTCCAAAGTGTTGGGAATTTATTGTGTCACTAAAAATAATATTAAAGACACTTTAAATGCTTACTTAGCACTTTAACGGGTTGATATCCAACCGAACAACCGGACTTTACCCGGAACTTAAAAGTTTTGTCAATGACATTGTTTATACTTTTCTGAGCTAGTTAGGGACCCCGAACACCCTAACACCCTTTGTATCATACCACACACATAATACTCTAACTAATGTCATTGGAACTTAACTATACACTAACTATCACATTGCAACCCAACTAAACTCAAACCCCCTCCCAAAACCGGTTGTGAAGTGGGGACACTCCCCAAATTTCTTGATTATTTTAATCACACATGTTCCATATCTAGAAAGCATGTTATATGTTGGACAAAACACAAGTTTGGATTATAAATATATCCCTAAGACTACTAATCTCTCACTTCATTTCATATTCACCAAACAACCTCTCTTTCTCTCTTGCCTATGTTCGGCCGAAACCAAGGAACACCACCACCACCATTTTTGCTTCTTGCTCAATCATTCCACATACACTCAAAGGTGCAAGGTGGCATACAAGGAGGCTCGGTGCTTTCGGAATCTCAAGAACCTCTCTACATTTCTTTTATCCACCTTGTTTACGCCTTGATTCTTCCCTAGCCTCGAGCTAGTAGTAAGTGCTTCCCAACATCTTCTTGTTCTTGTTTAAAGTGGTTAATAAGAGATTTAATGGTTAAAATCCAAGAACACACAAGATCAAAACATAAAGTCTTGAAAGAATGATAAATAAGTTGGTTAAAGAGTAACTAGTGGTGTAAATCTTATGAAACTTGTTTAGTTGTGATTATTTTATGTTGTTTGATTCTAGTAGTGGGATAGATCATCATCTAACCATGCTAGATCATGTTCATGGAACATGAACTAGTAGTTTGTTAAGTGTGAAAGTTACAAGATGATGAACTCTTCCACTAACAAAACATGAACTTGTGTAAAGTGATTTTTCTTGTAAAATAAGGTTTTAAACTAGTAGATCTAAAGATCTACAAGTGGTATTTTTGAAGAACCAAGTGTAAGAGGCAAGTCTTGCCTTAAATCCGGATCTTACACAAACTACAAGCATTTTAGTGAAAAAGCAAGTGTGTAAACACTTGTGTAGCAAGAAGATTTAACAAAGAAATATTTTCGTAAATTTTGACTAGAAGTTGTAAGATTACATATTCTTTAAAAATAAAGTTTTCAAGAAACTAATTTTATTTTTAAAGATGACAAGATCCGCTAAATATATTAGGAAGTTAATACATATTTTTTTACACAACTTACAAGTTCATGAGTTTGCGATTTAGACTTATTTTGTCATGTTTGATGTTTAAATATTGTATATTGATGGTTGATAAATTGTTGATTGAATTTTGAAAAGAAAATGATACGCTTGAAAGCGTGGCCACCTCCAGTTACAGAGGAAACTCTGGCGAAATTTTTCTAAAAATATAACACTTAGAAATATTTTTGGTGACAAGTGTTTATGAGTATATTTTCAACTTGTTTTCAAAATATAAATTTTGCCATGGTTTTTATTACAAAATAACCAAGTGTCGGAGGTGGATTTTTGTAAAGGAAACTTGTTAAATATATATTGAGAATATATATTTCTTAATAAAACGCTTGTGCGCTTACGTGATTATTTTGTGAACTAAAGATATATTATTTTTAGGGTAAAAATAATATTACTTGTTATATCATGAAAATACGACTCCAAAATAATACCAATGTCCTCACAAATAAATATTTAAGTTACATCGGTATTGTTTTTACAAAGTATTATTTTGGGAAATTGTATGAAGTAAAATATAATATTTTTGGGAAAATATGTATATTTTGGAGACAGAATATTTTAGATAAGTGGGACTTAAAATATATTTTTCGGAATTATAACGTATACGTATATTTTGGTAAAATATTATTTTGGAAACTGTAGAAACAGAAATATGTTATTTTTGGGAATATATTAACATATTTTTATTTGGAACAATAACATCGAAATACGACGCCATTACTTGGCAGGATATACAGGTACATATATTATTTTAAGAATACGAGTATACAAGTATAAATTACCCCCATCCTTGGGAAGGAAATGCGCATATACAATACTTGAGAAGTATAACTCTAAAATAGTTCTCTAACTATTATTTCAAAACCTTATAAACAGTTATAACTTGGAATAATACCAGAAACGTAACCCAAAAACACAAATACTAAGACAAGGCACTACCCGTTCGTCTAATAGACAATAGACCTTTGTAGGTAGTCGTGATTGCCGTGGAGATTTGGGTTACGAGTATGAAGACGCAATACAGTGAGTTCATGTCCCCCCTTTTCTCTTAACTATTTTCAGTTTTATACTTCGGGGTGAAATACATGTTACAATGTTTACGGATACTTTTATACATGGTATGGTTAGCATAAGGAGGGTTACTACTTAGATCATGTGAGTGGGTAGGCTGAAACTAGAGGCCATTAATCCTCATTGTAGGACTGAGGGTCATTAGCGGTAGATCTATATGGGTGTAGCGAGCCCAACCCCTGAGTCCGCTGAATGAACCAGGTGGTGACTTTGAGCCTGACGCAAAAATCTGCTAGGTTTGAGTCTTCCTACAGCACTTCACACATATCATTGGCTTTGCAACCCAATGGTGATCTCTTTTTCCTTAATTGCTACATACCAGGGATTTTCATACATACAGACATTTTTACAAAGGTTTATACATGCTCACTTACACATGAACTCGCTCAACTTTATGTTGACTTTTCAAACTACATGTATTTCAGGGAACTAATGGATCTGGCACGGTATGCATATATTTTCAAGCTGCGTTTGAATAAAGAAGTCATCCAGGGTTTAGAAGGTGTAACCTCTTCCTGGACGGGTTACATATCTCTAAACCTAGTATTGTTTAAAGTCTTTTGCTAAGTTTTTACAAACTCATTAAATCAAGTCAAGGTTTGTAACTTATTTTGTGATTGATGTTTTAAGACAAGTATAATATGGTATTTTTCTAAACTCTATTAACGGGTGAATATCACATGTTTTATCATATAGCATTGTTATGATTGTTGCTATGGTATTAAGAAGTCACACCAAATGAACCCACGCTTCCGCAAAGCCAGGGTGTGACAGCTTGGTATCAGAGCTTCGGTCGTAGCGAACTAGGATTCTTTCTCGAGTCTAGACTACGATCATCAGGGCTCTCACGAAAACATTTTCAAACACTTTTACATTGCATACATTACGTCCAGATCCAGGATACAAAATGTTTTTACAAACAAAAAGTATGAACACTTTCTCAAAAATTATGATTCAGTCTTATCGACTGGGAGGTTGGTCGGGGAGACCAGGGATTCAGTCTTATCGACTGGGACGTTGGTCAGGGAGACCAGGGATTCAGTCTTATCGACTGGGAGGTTGGTCGGGGAGACCAGGGATTCAGTCTTATCGACTGGAGGTTGGTCAGGGAGACCAGGGATTCAGTCATGCAGACTGAGGGGCCAATCTTTAAGATTGGGGAGGTTTTGGTCTGAGAGGCCAGGGAGTTAGTCTGAGAGACTTGGAGGTTCAGTCTGAGAGGCTGGGAGGATAGTCTGAGAGACTAGGAGGTTCAGTCTGAGAGGCTGGGAGGATAGTCTGAGAGACTAGGAGGTTCAGTCTGAGAGGCTGGGAGGATAGTCTGGGAGACTAGGAGGATCAGTTTGAGAGGCTGGGAGGATAGTCTGAGAGACTAGAAAGTTCAGTCTGAGAGGCTAGGAGGATAGTCTGGGGAAGACTAGGATGATTACTTGCTTACATTGATTGAGACTTACCTGCTTATTTGATTTAAGGTTGATGTACGTGCATATGTGGTAGTTGTTCGCATACACTAATTGTTAATAATTACTATGAATATACATGCTACACACCGACACACATGTCACTCTAATTAGAGAACGAGTTATCACACATTGATAACCCTACGATCACCGCCACAGATAATGAGACTACATCTGCGCCGGAAATATTTACGTCAGATACTGAAAAATAACCCTGACATGCTGACCAAGGACGAGGACGACTTCCAACAGTCTGTGCTGCCAGACTTTGGTGATACTTCATCTCTGCTGATGGTTTCTCTGACAAGAATCTTTCTGTCACTCTTGTTTCAATCCATGACCACTCCATCACTGGTCATCCCGATGATGGACACACCATGGCTCCGATCCTCAATGTCGTACCACTCGTGGTTATTTTCCCTGAGGATCCGCCTTTTTGACGAATTGTTTGATGACGATATTAATCTGCTTGCTGATGAATCATCCTGTTGACGCCAGGACGACGGAAAACTAGATGAGGACGTTGTTACTAATTTCACTTTTTGAGATCTCTATCATCAAGCTACCCTCAGAATTCTAGTATACACTCGACTTCAGACTCCTTTGAGTCTGTGACACCTGCAGACTTACAAACAGCTGATTACAGCATTCTACTACTGACACAAGGCGACGATGGCATGGCTGCTGCTCTATCACCTGCTCGGGACACCACACCGTTACACGACCCAGAGCTTGCTCTTGAGCTAGCTTCTACACCTTTTGGGTCAGCTTGATGTTGCGCCTGCTGAACCTACACCTTTACGTGATCACGATCCTGTTTCATTTTGGTCTGCCAGACATTGCACCCCTTATATCTACCTGCATCGAGCAATCTCCTCATTTGTTGAGATGTTTGTTTTTACACCCGCAACCGCTAACATTGCTCCTTTTCCCTAGGAAGACCGACTTCCATTGCGCCAAGGTGCCTATAGCTTTCTTTCAGAATATAACCGCACCCCGGGAAGGTACTTCAGATCAGCACCCGCATAACGATTCATCTGCTACAACAGCATACTCCCAACTGCACAGGTCGCACCATTTGCTACATTCACCTCTACAACGCCGGGCGAGCCACTTTGATGGATCTTATAACACGCTATACTGATTTTAGACCCTTGCCATCCCTCTCATTATGGAGGCTGTACACAGGATGAGTGCTCCTGTAACATCAGCTACAGTTTAAGGATACAAGTCGCAGAGTTTTGGAGCTTGAACGGACACCACGTTCTCCACGCTGTCTATAGTATGTATACTTTAATCCCCCGCATTCACCAAGATTCCTTTTGACGCTCTCACCTGCTGCTATAACGCCTTTCCCAGGTTCTCTTTTGATGCTCATTCCTTTTGCCATCGAGCGGCAAATCAGTTGACTACTTCGAGGTATATACAAGCTCGCAGAGGAATTCAAGCATGTCGACAGTTTACTTTTCTTTCCTCCTCCACCTCAGTCACCAGTATAGTTGGTTTCTGGATTATGCGGATTGCATTACGCTTGGGAAAAGACACTAATGATAAGCCAGGATTGCGGAGACTTTTGAGGACCACTTCTGACTACGTAATTTTGATGCACTAATATACTTGTTGGACAGGGGTAGGGTGACCCTGTGTCCCTTCTGATGTGATGCAATTTTTTTTAGACACAGTGATTGTGGCCGGAGGATAATGAAAGCCCGATCATCTTTAAACACGTGACAATACTTATGACTAATGACTAACAAAAAACTCCGTCGCTATGTCCCCACTAAGCACGCTGTTGATCTACATATTTGTGCTATAACTATAATGCTACATGCCTACTTGCTACATTCCTATTTACAAGTTGTGCAATACATGTGATAATATGTGATTGAATGTTATAACAACTGCGTATACGCATATATGTAATACACCCCTAAGGTCTTATTCTTTGAATAGAGACTTGTGTGCTCGCGTCCTTCACAAGACCTGACCTAACCGACTTTCTTCTAGGAAGATGTCGACTCAAGGGAACACCGATATCAACCACCCTCTACCTACAACAGAGGCGGAAATGCAAGAGCGCCTCTTACAGGCCATCGCACGGTACGAGGCCCGTCGCTCCGATTGCAGCGGAGGTACCTCAGGAAATAACCCCCCCCCCCAACGGTAATGTCTAGTCCCTTAAGACACATTACAAAACGTTTGGACATTTCCACAAGTGCCTTGCTAAGGCCTTACGCGAATAATGTTGCTTACATCGCAGGTTGCACCTACAAGAAGTTCTTGGACCACAAACCTCGAGAGTTCGACGACACTGGGGGTGCCTTAGCCTTCGTGCGCTGGGTTGAAAAGACGGATTCTGTTTTACGATTGAGCAAATGTGACCCCGAACATCAAGTCATGTATATAGCTGGACTATTGGTGGATGAGGCTCTGTCATGGTGGAACCATCAAGTTCGGACAATGGGCGAGACCGCTGCGTATGCTATGACGTGGGAAGAACTGAAAGATCTGATGCATGAGAGATATTGCTCGAGGGCAGAAGTCCATAAGTTGGAAACAGAACTGTGGAACTTGAAAATGGAAGGACCAAAGATAGCGGAGTATGTGCAGAGGTTTAATGAATTATCACAAGTTGCTTTACTCCTGGGGGGATCAGAGTTTAAGAGAATTGAACAGTTCATAAGGGGATTGGCACCTCAGATTCTAAGCCTGGTAACAACATCTAAACCTTCAACGATCACCGAGGCTAGTAGCAAGAAGAAGGCCAAAAAGGGAAAAGACTACATGGGTATCCTACCTAAATGCGACGATTGTTTACGTTATCATGTCGGGCGATGTAGATATGGAAAATGTGCTAACTGTGGAAAGAGGGGGCATCCTAAAGAAACTTGTTGGCAAGATACTGAACGTGGTACTGGGGGCCAAGACGGTAGTGAGAATCACGGAGGGGACAACGACTATGACGAATATCAGGGCAGAGCGAGTGACAAACAGAAAAGTGCACAAGGATGTTTTAACTGTGGAAGCAAAAAGCATTTCAGAAAATACTGCCCCAGGAAGAATCAGGCACATGGATAAAAGCTCAGTACCAGAGATAGGGGAGCACCCCAGGAATCTAAGCGTGGATATCGGTACGTCCCATATTACTCAACGTTATGCATCTGTACTGCTAGTTATGGTTGCAAATTTTAGTTTCGCCTCTCTAGAGTTTAAAAATATACTTGGATGAGTAACAAATGAGTTAGATAACCCGTGCTCGATGGAACTAGCTAGTGGGAAGCTAGTGGAAGCCAACGAAGTACTTGGTGGAAATGGCAAGATAGAACCCGGAGAGCGTAAGTTTACGCTAGATCTATTGCCAGTTGAGTTGGGAAGCTTCAACGTGGTAATTGGGATGGATTAGTGGCCAAGCGATCGAGCAAAGATTGATGTTCACATCCCAATGACAAATGAAGGAACGATCTCGACTCACAAAGCAGGATACGCCTCTACAGATCACGAATTGCTTGAGGGCACGAAAGTTGTTGCGGAAAGCATGTGTTGTTTTATTGCTCATGTCGGGGACAAGGGAGCCGAAGAACTGAAACTTAAAGATACCCCCGTGATCGGGGAATATCCTGAAGTCTTCCTCGAAGACTAGCCAGAATTATCTCCCCAACGACAAGTCGAATTTTGCATCGATTTGATTCCAGGCGTCGCGCCTGTAGTCAATGCACCCTGAGCGACTTACACCTTCGGAAATGCAAGGATTGACAGTGAAGTTTTAGCAGTGGATAGAGAAGGAAGATAACAGACCAAGATGTCCCTTTTGGGTAACCCCATTTCTGCTCGTCAAAAAGAAGGATGATGATTTTCAAATAAACATCAACTACCAGGAGCCGAACGAGCTAACACACGAGAGTCGGTGACTCTTACTAAGGGTTAACGAACCTCTTACATAACTGACTATGAGGACCCAACTACTACTACACGACTGATCGACGATCGAGCGTCGTTAGCGGTGAAATTTAGGAAGAAAGTATACCAGGGCGAAATTGTGAGACAATGACTTGTTCTTAGACGTAGACAAAATGGTGCTTCCTACACAATGTGCAAACCGGATCCACACGGGATACGAAATCTGGAGAATCTAGAAAACTTATATCCAGGACCTTTGGGAACCAAGGACCAAACTCGTAAGGGTTTTACTTAGGAACCATATCTGTCAACTCAATCAAACATCATTAACTTGAAAAACTTGTCATTGCAGTTAACAAAATCGAAGGTACTTAAATTTCCTTCCGTTGAAGTCTTCACCTTTACTTCTAACGAGTAGATATTTGCATTTCTACTCCCCTCAAAGTAGTTGCATCACGTTGATTTTCTTCGCTGAGAGCGGAGACACATTTGTTTCGATACTTGGTCATTTCTTCATTTTAGCAAGTACTCATTGTTTCAGCACTAGGGAACTTTCATGACACACATGCATCATTTGCTACGCATGTGGTTTTGTTTCGAACAAACACTTCATTGAAATTCAAATATTACCTTGCTAAACCTAATTACTGATTCGTGATTCAAATGACCTACATTATTTTTATTGTTGACTCTTTCGTTATCAAGTCAACACACTTTCTTGAAACCGCTTTCTTTCAAGTTACATTTAAGGTTTATGTTTGTTACCATGCCAAGATTCCCTTGTTGATACGTATGTTTATTGTCAGGATACGCTGAAACTAAGTTCGATTGCTTGAGACGCCATATGATGTATTGAGAGCATCATATTCTAATACTTTGGCAAAGATTCTTTTGTTTCGAGTCGTAGTAGACTTGTTTGGTCTACGACTTCACTAAATCATTGTTGGTTACGACACCTTGTGGGGGGTACTTTCCCAAAAAATTGAAGCTTGCGCTTATTTGGTTACACACTCCATACATGGATTTAATTGATTATTTGACAACTTGCCCTAAATCCGTTTTGTTTATCACAATTGAATCGCTCTCGACACACTTGCGTAATGAGGCAAAGGTACATAAATTCATTTCATACCACGATGTACCTCCTAACGATTCCTTCGTTATAAATTGAATACCTTGCAGTACCTACAGCTTTCTCACCTTCGATCAAAAACAGTGACTCATTGATGCTCCATATTCAATTGAAAACCCTATGACATTGTGGGAACCAAAACTCCAGACTTGTTTCGGTACATGTTCATTTGATTTCCAACACGGTGAACTTGTTCGGTCACCATTATGCCTGAATTAAGACAGTACGACACCTTGTGGTGTCGTTACAAACTTGTAGCTTGTGCTAATCAGGGTCAAACGTTTCACACAAAACCGCATATACTTTCGTTCAACTTGTCATTTAAGCGTTTCTGATGCAACTACGAATCACGACCATGATACACCAGATTCGCTTGTATTTCATTTCGGTGTACCTTCGAAATTTAAAAATGTCAACACACTAAACCTTACCAATCATTTACTCGGGAGTTGACAGATTAACTTACTATTACATTTGAGTTGCTGATTTTGAATTCACATAGTGAATGCTATGGTTTGTGAAAACTCTTTTACATATTGCGATCGACTGTTTGAGGATCTAATTAGTCAAAACTCCTCCTTTGTGGACCCCCCTGCTAGCTGGATTACACTAGCTATACGTCAGGTACGTCTTGTACCTCTGACATCAACTGCTATGAGCACACACCTTTTAACCCTAGGGTTTGGGTTGTTATATATTCTTGGACTCACCAAATGTGAGTAAGGCTTGAATTCGGTTTGATGATTTTCTACCTCGATATTCTTTATATACATGCACGTGTGACGAAACCATAAGGGGTTAAGGTAGTACAAATTTCGAGGACGAAATTTTTTTAACGGGGTGAGAATGTGACAACCCTCACCAAAACAGGTATCCGTACAAGTTAATTAATATTTAATTAATGCTTAATTATTGTGCTTGCTTGCCATTACGATTAAACTGCTTCTTGATTTCTGATACATACATACACATGCATCACCCTCATACTGTCACTCCACATATTATATATACAAACTCTAGTGACAAACTTGATGGACAAAGCACAGTTAGCACAGTGAGCGGATAACCCAGTAAACATGCTGACATTGCCCGCACTAGACAGACATTGTCTCTGAGGCCAGTATGAGCCGGGAATAGATTACTACACTGGTAGGGAGTGTAGGGAGTTGAGGATTGTAAAACTGCGTCACTAGGTGATGGTTATAGTGACCGGATGTGCCTAAAACATGCTTTAATTACAAAATTCTGCGCTTTATATAAAAATTCAGCATTTGACATAACTAGTAAAGTGCAAAAACTTGGTAAAATAATACTAGACACTTTCCAAAGTGTTGGGAATTTATTGTGTCACTAAAAATAATATTAAAGACACTTTAAATGCTTATTTAGCACTTTAACGGGTTGATATCCAACCGAACAACCGGACTTTACCCGGAACATAAAAATATTGTCAATGACATTGTTTATACTTTTCTGAGCTAGTTAGGGACCCCGAACACCCTAACACCCTAACACCCTTTGTATTATACCACACACATAATACTCTAACTAATGTCATTGGAACTTAACTATACACTAACTATCACATTGCAACCCAACTAAACCCAAACCCCCTCCCAAAACCGGTTGTGAAGTGGGGACACTCCCCACAATTTCTTGATTATTTTAATCACACATGTTCCATATCTAGAAAGCATGTTATATGTTGGACAAAACACAAGTTTGGATTATAAATATATCCCTAAGACTACTAATCTCTCACTTCATTTCATAATCACCAAACAACCTCTCTTTCTCTCTTGCCTATGTTCGGCCGAAACCAAGGAACACCACCACCACCAGTTTTGCTTCTTGCTCAATCATTCCACATACACTCAAAGGTGCAAGGTGGCAAACAAGGAGGCTCGGTGCTTTCGGAATCTCAAGAACCTCTCTACATTTCTTTTATCCACCGTGTTTACACCTTGATTCTTCTCTAGCCTCGAGCTAGTAGTAAGTGTTTCCAACATCTTCTTGTTCTTGTTTAAAGTGGTTAATAAGAGATTTAACGGTTAAAATCCAAGAACACACAAGATCAAAACATAAAGTCTTGAAAGAATGATAAATAAGTTGGTTAAAGAGTAACTAGTGGTGTAAACCTTATTAAACTTGTTTAGTTGTGATTATTTTATGTTGGTTGATACTAGTAGTGGGATAGATCATCATCTAACCATGCTAGATCATGTTCATGGAACATGGACTAGTAGTTTGTTAAGTGTGAAAGTTACAAGATGATGAACTCTTCCACTAACAAAACATGAACTTGTGTAAAAGTGATTTTTCTTGTAAAATAAGGTTTTAAACTAGTAGATCTAAAGATCTACAAGTGGTATTTTCGAAGAACCAAGTGTAAGAGGCAAGTCTTGCTTTAGACCCGGATCTTACACAAACTACAAGCATTTTAGTGAAAAAGCAAGTGTGTAAACACTTGTGTAGCAAGAAGATTCAACAAAGAAATATTTTCGTAAATTTTGACTAGAAGTTGTAAGATTACATATTCTTTAAAAATAAAGTTTTCAAGAAACTGATTTTATTTTTAAAGATGACAAGATCCGCTAAATATATTAGGAAGTTAATACATATTTTTTTACACAACTTACAAGTTCATGAGTTTGCGATTTAGACTTATTTTGTCATGTTTGATGTTTAAATATTGTATATTGATGGTTGATAAATTGTTGATTGAATTTTGAAAAGAAAATGATACGCTTGAAAACGTGGCCACCTCCAGTTACAGAGGAAACTCTGGTGAAATTTTTCTAAAAATATAACACTTAGAAATATTTTTGGTGACAAGTGTTTATGAGTATATTTTCAACTTGTTTTCAAAATATAAATTTCGCCATGGTTTTTATTACAAAATAACCAAGTGTCGGAGGTGGATTTTTGTAAAGGAAACTTGTTAAATATATATTGAAAATATATATTTCTTAATAAAACGCTTGTGCGCTTACGTGATTATTTTGTGAACTAAAGATATATTATTTTTAGGGTAAAAATAATATTACTTGTTATATCTTGAAAATACGACTCCAAAATAATACCAACGCCCTCACAAATAAATACTTAAGTTACATCGGTATTGTTTTTACAAAGTATTATTTTGGGAAATTGTATGAAGTAAAATATAATATTTTTGGGAAAATATGTATATTTTGGAGACAGAATATTTTAGATAAGTGGGACTTAAAATATATTTTACGGAATTATAACGTATACGTATATTTTGGTAAAATATTATTTTAGAAACTGTAGAAACAGAAATATGTTATTTTTGGGGAATATATTAACATATTTTTATTTGGAACAATAACATCGAAATACGACGCCATTACTTGGCAGGATATACAGGTACATATATTATTTTAAGAATACGAGTATACAAGTATAAATTACCCCCATCCTTGGGAGGGAAATGCGCATATACAATACTTGAGAAGTATAACTCTAAAATAGTTGTCTAACTATTATTTCGAAACCTTAAAAACACTTATAACTTGGAATAATACCAGAAACGTAACCCAAAAACACAAATAATAAGACAAGGCACTACCCGTTCGTCTAATAGACAATAGACCATTGTAGGTAGTCGTGATTGCCGTGGAGATTTGGGTTACGAGTACGAAGATGCAATACAGTGAGTTCATGTCCCCCCCCCCTTTTCTCTTAACTATTTTCAGTTGTATAATTCGGGGGTGAAATACATGTTACAATGTTTACGGATACTTTTATACATGGTATGGTTAGCATAAGGAGGGTTACTACTTAGATCATGTGAGCGGGTAGGCTGAAACTAGAGGCCATTAATCCTCATTGTAGGACCGAGGTCATTAGCGGTAGATCTATCTGGGTGTAGCGAGCCCAACCCCTGAGTCCGCTGAATGACCAGGTGGTGACTTTGAGCCCGACGCAAAAATCTGCTAGGTTTGAGTCTTCCTACAGCACTTCACACATATCATTGGCTTTGCAACCCAGTGGTGATCTCTTTTTCCTTAATTGCTACATACCAGGGATTTTCATACATACAGACATTTTTACAAAGGTTTATACATGCTCACTTACACATGAACTCGCTCAACTTTATGTTGACTTTTCAAACTACATGTATTTCAGGGAACTAATGGATCTGGCACGGTATGCACATATTTTCAAGCCGCGTTTGAATAAAGAAGTCATCCAGGGTTTAGAAGGTGTAACCTCTTCCTGGACGGGTTACATATCTCTAAACCTAGTATTGTTTAAAGTCTTTTGCTAAGTTTTTACGAACTCATTAAATCAAGTCAAGGTTTGTAACTTATTTTGTGATTGATGTTTTAAGACAAGTATAATATGGTATTTTTCTAAACTCTATTAACGGGTGAATATCACATGTTTTATCATATAGCATTGTTATGATTGTTGCTATGGTATTAAGAAGTCACACCAAATGAACCCACGCTTCCGCAAAGCCAGGGTGTGACAGCTTGGGATCAGAGCTTCGGTCGTAGCGAACTAGGATTCTTTCTCGATTCTAGACTACGATCATCAGGGCTCTCACGAAAACATTTTCAAACACTTTTACATTGCATACATTACGTCCAGATCCAGGATACAAAATGTTTTTACAAACAAAAAGTATGAACACTTTCTCAAAAATTATGATTCAGTCTTATCGACTGGGAGGTTGGTCGGGGAGACCAGGGATTCAGTCTTATCGACTGGGACGTTGGTCAGGGAGACCAGGGATTCAGTCTTTATACAAAACTTGTTTTCAATTTATTTTAATACAAAACATCATCAAGTATCAATATCTATCAAAACTTTTCAACAACAGTAGTATGAACATGATATTGTTTTTAACTTTCCAAAAAAGGAAACTTTATTCTTTATTTTTACCAAAAATTTGTAGAACAAGATTTTATGAAAAACTCTTGTTTTAGATGTCTTACAAGGTCATTTAAAGCATAAATGTGTATTCAAAACGTTTACTACCAACATATTTCTTGATTTTGATTCTTTCTAGAAATGGAAACATTATTCAAGAAATTTTTCAAAAATTTATTTTCTTGGTTTTAAATGGTTTCTTACATTTTACTAGCATGCATGTTCATCAAATATGTTTATCACTTTGTTGATGAATCTTGGTTGATCCTACATGCATGTATGTAGATCATATTTTTTAGTGAAATAACCAAGATTCAAATTTATTAGGCTTGATTTCTCCAAGTTCATCTCTTAATCATAGAAAAATCATGTTTAAAAATAATGATTTTTATTTGTATCTTGTTAATTTTTCAAGTGGGTTTATGATAAACTTGTAAAAGAAATCAAAAATAAAAGTGAAGTTAGTATGATGTTCTTACAAATTTTGCAAGGAAACAAAGATGATGATAAGAAATCTTGATGATTTTAGGCTTCAAGTTCCACCAAAAGGGCTCCAACTAGCTTTTCTAAACACCCTAGTAGTTTGATTCATCTATGGACCTCCATACTTGCAATAATATCTAGTGTTTGAATTTTGAAAATGTGAAGATGGTGGTGTGCTTGGTTCAAACGATTTTAGAGAGAGAGAGAGAGAGTAGGAGATGGAGTGTTTTTGGGTTTGTTGGAAAATGAAGATATGTGGAGTGTTAGAATCAATTTGGGTCTTGGAGCATTACATTAATCATGTCAATTGAGCTTCCAACACACTACAAACTTGATGAGTGAGCTTGTAAGGGGGTCCCACCATCTCGAAAATTCAGCTAAGGGAAAGGGATTTTTGCTGAATTTTTATAAAAAAAAAATATTGTTTAAACATAAACTTTAAGTATTTTATAACTTTGATTATTGATATAAAAATATCTACAAGGTTTTAAGCTCTAATATTTTAAGGTAGTGTGAAACTAGGTAAAACTAGTTCACCAAAATTTTTAGTTTGTAATTCGGGTGAAATAGTCGGTTCGGGTCCTGTACCGAGTTAAATACTAACACCGTGTTTCGTTTAGATAAATACATAACAAAAATTATTTTTTCACTTGTTTTGTTATCCAAATAATTAATCAAACTTTTTAGACTAAAAATTTTATTACTTTTGACACGATTCCGGTACCGGCTTTGCTGACTGGCAGTTTACTGAACTAGTCGTGCAGCTTAACGCATTAAGATTCGATTGCGGATTTTGTGTCGTTTTTAATACCCATTATATTATTTATGTCAAATAATATTTTTTTTTGTATTTTTCGGACATTTACTGTTTCGTTCTACGGAATGATGTATATTTCCGCAGGATTGCTGTATTTTTCTGCGGACTTGGACAATTTGGTTTTTAATTGGAATTTTGTAACTAATAAGGCACATATTATTTTTGGACAAAGCTTTTTATAGAATATTTGTGTAGACATAACTGTATGTCTTGTTTTCATCGTGTCAGACTGTAACGCGACTAGTACTGACAATTATCGTTTATCCGCGTTCCTACTGTTAGGCTAGGATATTGTTTCTAATCGCAACGGATTCGTTATCATAATTCACTATGATTTTTGAAATTCCTAGACTTCTAAGACTTTAATTAATTAAAATCAAGTCGTATACGCGAAAATAAAAATTGAAATAGTTGTTCTGGTTGTACGGAATTACCGGAATTTTGCCGTTTGTCACACAGTGGTCCGTCAGTGATCCAAATTTGTCGTTAAAAAAAAATTACCGCTTTATTACCATTCATATATTTCCATGCGTGTGGTTTCGTGCAGTGGTGAAGCTTGAGGTTTCCGACCGGTGGTCGAAAACGTATATACCTAAAAATTTCTATACGAAAACTACATACTCTCCACTACTGAGCGAAAAGTATGGCGGTTAACCGCCCCCGCTGTTGCGCCCCTGGTTTCGTGTGTGTCGTACAATTGCCATGTTCGAGAAGTCGTTTGACATCAAAAGAGATTGAAAATCAAAGCAAGTTTGCTTTAAATTAATTTTGGTCAGCCAATCAATAGCATAAAAGCAAGTTTGCTTTAAATTAATTTTGGTCAGCCAATCAATAGCATAGCCTCCCCTCAAGTTTCAATGTACAACAACAAATATTTCATTATTTGGTGGTGTTGATTGTTTTAAACACAAGCAAACAAGGATCGTCAAATTTGCTTATTAATTTTTTATTACAATCTTGATTGATTAGGGTTTGAGTTGGTTACAAATAATATTTTTTATTAATTGAGTTAGGTCAACCATAGTTAGTAAACCTACTCATAGATATTCCCCATCTACCAATTTTCTTCTAGTAAATGAGAATGGTGAACTACAATGTTACTCTGAAGCAGATAGCTTGAAAGACTTGTCTTAGTGGGAGAGAGCTATGAAGGATGTGATGAATTCAGTAAATAAAAACAAGACATGGATTCTTACAAAACTTCCATCTGGGAAAAAAGTTCTTCAGAACAAACGGGTATACAGAATCAAGGACGAGAGTGATGGAACTAAACGATACAAAGCACGATTGGTAGTTCTTAGTATGGTGGCTATAGAAAATCTACATCTAGAGCAGCTGGATGTATAGATTGCTTTCCTGCATGATGACTTTGATGAGGATTTCTACATGGCACAACCAGGGGGATTTCATACTGCTGAAAAAGAAAACGTTGTGTACAAGTTGAAGAGAAGCTTATATGGTTTGAAGCATGTGCCCAGTTAGTGGTATATCATGTTTGATGATTCCATGGGCAGTAATAGCTACAAGAGATGTGAGATGGACCACTTCTATTATTTCAAGAAATTCGGTAATTCCTATATCATTCTAGTGTTGTATGTGAGTGCATAATGTCTATCACTTACGTCAATTACGTATCATAGCTTAATCAGATGATACAAGACCGGTGCTGAACTGAACAGAAAATAAAGTTGATATATGTTGAAGCTCATCCGAACGGATGGACATCAGGTCCATTTGAACGGATGCATCATGTTCATCCGGAAGTTTATAGGTTTAGTCCATCCGTCCGGATGAAGGTTTATCCGTCCAGATGGAGTCCATCCGCTAGCTTGTTTGATCCAGATGGAGTGGGCCTATAAATAGGAGTGTTGGGTCTTGTCATTTGATAACTTTTGGAGACTAGAGTGGGGAAACTCTGTCCGTTTGATTTCGTGGTTTTGTACTGTCATAACATCAATAGAAACCAACTTTTAATTAGGTCTTCGTGTTCTTATCCACACACGTTATTGGATTCCACACAACTCACGTGTTCGTATGCATTCAACGGTCAAGGAATCGATCCAGGATTCGAATCCACAAGTGGTATCAGAGCGGGTGTTTGTTTGCAAGGATTGAAGACACGAAGATTCAAGCAACGTCATCAGATTCAGAGACAAATTGCTTCATCTTCTTCTACTCATCTTCTACATTTCTTTTTGAACTTAAAACTCAGATTCACAACATTTTCACGGTTTAAATTGGCAGAATTTTGAATATGTTGTGTGAAAAAACGCTTTTGAACAACCCTTCAAAGTTTCAGATCATAATTTGAACTAAAACTCATTAAAATCAGTAAAACACGATGAATTTCAGAACCAAGTTTGCTGACGTCATCATCCATCCGGACAGATAGACTTGTTCATCCGGGCGGATAGACTTATCAATAGTGAAATTGTTCAAGGTTTTTTATTCATCCGGACGTATAGGCTTGTTAGTTGTTCATCCGGAGATTTGTACATCCGGATAAAGTCCATCCGGAACAGTCCATCCAGAGATTTGTTCATCCGGAGATTAAAGTCCATCCGGACTAAAGTTCATCCGGATCAGTTCATCCGGACAACGGCCATCTGGACCAGTAGAGTGGTTAGTTTGTTTTCAAACGTGTTTGACTTTCTTTAACTTTTGCAGGTTGTTCAAAGATCAGAATCATGGCTGAAGAGTTTTACAACGAGTTTTACAACGCATTCACTTCTGATTCATCTGAAACAACAACAACCGCCCCGAAAAATGTTTCGAAAGCGATTACCGAAAATTTGAAACATGAAAATTTTTACGGAACTCACACTAAACCACCGAAACTTAATAACATTGAAGATTATAACTGGTGGAAAGAGAGGTTTATTAACCGGGTAAAAGCTTACGCACATGATTGTTGGTTTTGTCTAGAATTTGGATATAAAAGACCGGTAAATGACAGAAATGAAGAAATTCCATTTACAGGCTTTAGCAAAGAAGATAAACAAACATTTTATGATGAACATAGAATGATTGCTTTAATTCAACAGTAAATTAGAGATAATATCTTTGCATTACTTAATCATGATGGTTCATCAAAATCTGTGTGGGAAGCGTTACATCTGAAAGCTGAGGGAGGAAAACAAATCATGAAAAATAAAATTTCATTATTAAAAAAGAAATTTGATTTGTTTGAATGTATGAAGGGAAAGAATGTCAGACATATGATTGAGAGGTTTTTTCATTTAAAGATTGAACTTGAGAGATTTAGAATTACAAAAACTAGGGAAGAAGTTATTGACAAAATGATTGAAGTGTTACCATGTGTTGATGAATGGCGGACTTTTGTCATGATTTTGAAAAATGATTCAAGGTTTGATTATTTCACTCTAGATAATTTGATAGAGAGAATTGAGGGACATGAGCTAGAACTGCAAAAACAGAAAAAAAATCAACAATTCAACTTACCAGCAGAATGTGAGTCTTTATTACAGAGGAAGTTTGCCGTCAACCAATCAATCGTCTAAGCCTGGTACAACATTTAGTGTCGAAAAGCTAAAGGATTCACAGAAGAGCTCATTTGTCACACCCCTATTTCCACGTGTCTCACCGGTGGGCCCGGTGGGGGATTACCGTGACGATGTTGGCAACAATATAGTCAAACCACACAATTATATAATGCACAGCGGAAGCATAATTTAAATATATAATTTCAACCTCTGATTGTAATATCAAAATGTATTACAGAAGTTGAATATCCACAGTGGATCGTAAATACAGATAAAGTATTGTTCCATCAGATACTGCAATCAAGCTTGCGAGGCTTATCCCGACGCTAGGGAGCTAATACCAGCCAATTACGTTTAGGTACCTGCACTTAATCTTTTTGGGGAAAATACGTCAGTTTACACTGGTAAATACATTCAACTGACACATTTGAAAATGTTTATAAAAATTGATTTGAATGCACAAGGCACAAACTCTTTTATAACTTGGGAAAATTCATAATGATCTTGTGAACGTTTTACATGTTCTTTTATGCGTTCAGTAGCCCGGGTCGTGCCGGGTTAAAGATTTATAGACACACCACGTTTGCGTAAAACCGTAGTACAGAAACCAACGGCTACGTCTTTTAGTTTTAATGTCGACACTTTATACCGGGTGTACGCCTACACCGGGATGTCGATGGTCGTGGCCATTTCGTAAAATGATGCCGAGGATATCCGGGACAACGGTCATTAAACCCCCCAAAGGCTTATAAGCAACAAAACTGTTTAAATGAGCCAATCATATTTAATCAATTAACCACCTAAGCGATGGAAGTATATAATGCTCAATCAAGCGGTATTAATATACCGTAACCCAAGCCCATATAGGGGAAATAAGTCAAAAGTATTTACCTTTGCAAGTATTAATCCTTAATTTAGATCAAGTCACCGATAGCTTTTACTTGGGCTCCTAATCTGGAACGAAGGTTTTAATTAACCTCTTAGAATCCTAACGGTCCTTGTATTAGCCGTAGCTTAAACCGGTTGATTCCGATATATAGATATGGTTAATTCGCACGGAAAGGCGAAAACCGAGAATGGAGTATGATTTGGACCCAACAAGTTCAGAGACTTGTTTTTATATGGGTCAATGGTTCATACTCTGGATTTTGGGGTTCAAATAGTATAATTTGACCCGTATCGGCTATTGCACGAAAACTAGTTCATGAGCCGTACCGTGTGCGCAAATAGGCGAAACAGTTAACCATAAGAGTCGTACGCTTATTTCCTAAGTCAATATGCCTTAAAAGTATTTTGGTATCAGTAGGATACCTTCCGTGACGCCCGTAACGAGTTTAAGTTAATATTATGCCCCGTAGGGGCTTTTCGGTCATTTTAAAGACTTTTAAAGAGCTTTTCGGGTTCTACAGGAAATCTGAGTTTCCCGAACAGTTTATAAAGTTTAAAATACTTTATTTATTATTTAAAACCAGTGGCAATTGGAATCGGGTCAAAAGACCTTGTAGAACTCTCGTTTTGGTCAAAAAGGGCATATTCGGTATTTACCGAACCGTAGCCATAACCGCAGGTTATGAGCAAGGTAAAAATTATTAAAAATCTTTAAAATTCCCAAAATATTATTTTACCACAGTGGGTAAAAGTTTTGGTGCCGAAAACTTGGGTTAGATGGGCGTTATGCTAATTGCGCCGTTAATTACAAAACTTTCTTAAAAGTGCGCCTTTTAGCATAACTCTCATTCTAGACCTCGGATTGACGTGAAACTTCAGGGACATGCTTATAATTTAACAAGCAAGGTTTTGGTCCGTTCACGTGTTCGAAATACTCGTTTTAATTTTAAAAGGCCGTTACGGTCAACTTTTAGGCGAATGACGGAAATGCGCTAAAGACTCGGATAACTCATGAACCAACCACAGAGGCTTATACCAACATGTGACCTGGTCCTAAGAGAGTCCTAAGGTATATTTATACCTCACTAAAACGGGTCAGAACTGAAGTCAAAGCAAAAGTCAAACTTTTGCGACTTTCGGCTCCGAACCGGTTCTATATAGCAAATGATCGATTCAAACGAGCGCAAACATGTTTATATACTTATTATCATGTTTTATGATTGTCAAAACAGGTTCCATAACATATATATTACAGATTATGCATAAATCGCTAAAATAGCTTTCTGTTGACTTTTTAACCGCACGTTTGACTCGATAATTGACATAGTTAGAGTGGTGATCAGGGGGAACCATTTTAGAGGTTTATTGCCCACATAAATACCAACTCATAACCATTTTTGATTCGTCATAAGACTGAATCATTTGCGAGTTATTGTAATGACAACCGTTAGTTACGACGGTTGCGTTTATAGGCTATAACTATGGAAATGTGAAACCAAAATGGTTATGAACGACTTACAGAAGTTAACTCTTGATTAGAGAACAGAAGAGAATGCTAGGGAGCTCTTGAAATGATCAGTTGTAAGTGTTTTGTGTTGTGTGATTTGTTATGCACAAGGTGTGGCTATTTATAGCCAAAGGAAGCAACTTATGATCATTACAAGCACTACAATCAGTCCAGAGCTGATGGGTAGATGTCCCCTAAGTGTATGGGTTGAGCATAGGGTGCCCATGCCCCATAATTATGTGCATGATCGTTCACAAGCTCCAAAAGTCAAGAAACTACAACTTTTTGCATCTGGGCGTCGTACGCGACCCGCATGGACATTCCATGCAACTCTTACGCGGGTCGCCTGGGATCAAAAAATCAGACGCGTAATAGAGGAGGCTCGCGGCCCGCCTCAACTTATGTTTAAACCTTACGCGGGTCGCGTGAGGTTATATTTTCTGAATTTTTCAAATCTTTTATAATGATTACAGAATCGGGCCATTAATAACGAAATCTTTCGTAATGATTCACCTGACCTTTCGGTTCTGAAGGGGTAACTTTGCGGTTTGGCCCTCGGTTATTTACCGATAGGGGCCTCGTGTTAATTACCCGCATTATTAAGTCCCCGGTTTATTTATTAATTATATTGGAAAGCCTTAACTTTCACTGTTGACGCTTTTAACCCTTCTTCTACGAATTCGATCGTAACTTTCTCGTTTCATATCGAAACTTCGCGAAATTCATATATATTATTTTAGTGAGGGTTAATACCGTTACAAAGTCTTTGGAACGTTAAAGGGTCACTCAGAGGTATTATTAAACATGTTGACACAGTTAACCCCTGTAGTTTGTAATCTCTCACTTTCTTCCGCGTTTTATTTTTGTACGATCTATAATTTATTCGATTGAAGGTTTAAGCATTATTTAGGGATACTATACAGTATATTTACCCTTGTTGACATTTATAACCCTCGAATTTACATACTTTCAAGGTTTGTCAAAATTAGTCCCTTATTTATTATAGATGCCACGTGTAAACAAATGCCACGTGTTAACACATCATTGGACACAAAAATTCGAGGTGTTACATCCTCACCCCCTTAAAATAAATCTCGACCCGAGATTTACTCAAATAAATAGGGGTATTTTTCTTTCATTGTAGCTTCGACTTCCCACGTATATTCAGGACCTCTACGAGCATCCCATTTGACTTTTACAATCGGTACGTGCTTTCTGCGAAGCTTCTTCACCTGTCGATCTTCAATCGATAAAGGTTTTTCTATAAACTTTAAGCTCTCATCTATATGCACATCTGTGTGTGGGATCACCAACGATTCGTCGGCGAAGCACTTTTTAAGATTGCAGATGTGGAACACATTGTGAATTCCATTGAGCTCTTCAGGCAAGTTTAGTTTATAGGCAACTGATCCGACTCGTTCAATGACCTCAAAAGGCCCTATGTATCTCGGACTCAGCTTGCCCTTCTTGCCGAAACGCATCACCCCCTTCCAGGGTGACACCTTAAGTAATACCTTTTCACCTACTTCGAAGTGAAAATCCTTACGCTTTGGATCAGCGTAGCTCTTCTGCCTATCGCGGGCAGCTTTGAGACGTTCTCGGATCTGGACAATCTTGTCCGTTGTTTGGAAAACAATCTCTGGTCCCGATAATTGGACCTCTCCTACTTCCGCCCAACAAACAGGCGATCTGCATTTCCTACCATATAATGCCTCAAAAGGCGCAGCCTTTATGCTGGTGTGGTAGCTATTATTGTAGGAGAATTCGATCAGGGGTAGGTTTTTATCCCAGTTTCCACCTAAATCGATCGCGCATGCACGAAGCATGTCTTCTAGCGTTTGGATAGTACGCTCACTTTGACCGTCCGTCTGTGGATGGTAAGCCGTACTGAAGTTTAAACGCGTGCCCAAAGATTGCTGGAAACTTTTCCAGAAGTGAGATGTGTATCTAGTATCCCTGTCGGAAATAATAGACACAGGTATGCCGTGTAAGGCTACAATCTTATCAACATAAAGTTGGGCTAACATATCGGAGCTATATGTCTCCTTTATGGGTAGAAAATGAGCTGATTTAGTCAGCCTATCGACTATGACCCATATTGTATCATTTCCTTTCCTGGTCTTGGGTAACTTGGTTATGAAGTCCATAGTTACACATTCCCACTTCCACTCGGGAAGTTCAGGCTGTTGTAGCAAGCCAGACGGCTTTTGGTGCTCGGCTTTGACTTGAGCACAAGTCATGCACTTTGCTACATGGGCGGCTACAGACTTTTTCAAGCCTATCCACCAATAATTTGCCTTTAAGTCTTGGTACATCTTATCAGCACCAGGATGGACTGAGTATTTGGAACTATGGGCTTCCTGGAGAACAACATCTCGTAGTCCCCCATAAATCGGAACCCATATACGTCCATTCAGCCTAAGAATTCCATCCTTGCTAAGAGTCAACTGCTCCGCAGTTACTCCCAGCTTTTCATTAGGATAATTAGCTTCCAACACAGCCTCTCGCTGTGCAGCCAAAATCCTTTCTATTAAATTATTTTTAACTTCAATGCTCTTGGCATTGATTCGAATGGGTTTTACCCTTTCTTTCCTGCTCAATGCATCGGCGACTACATTCGCCTTGCCGGGATGGTACCTGATTTCGTAGTCATAATCATTCAGGGTTTCCATCCAACGGCGTTGTCTCATGTTCAACTCCTTCTGGTTGAACAGGTGCTGGAGGCTTTTGTGATCAGAATAAATCACAAATTTAATACCATAAAGGTAATGCCTCCACAACTTCAGTGCAAACACAACGGCACCCAACTCCAAATCATGAGTGGTGTAATTCTTTTCATGCACCTTTAATTGCCTTGAAGCATAGGCAATCACCTTGCCCTTCTGCATAAGCACACACCCCATGCCCGTGTGTGATGCATCGCAGTAAACTACGAATTCATCTGTACCTTCCGGTAATGTTAACACAGGTGCGTTGCTTAGCTTTTGCTTCAGTATTTCGAAGGACTCTTGCTGCTTTGGGCCCCAGATGTACTTTTCTTTCTTCTTGGTCAAGGAAGTCAAGGGCGCAGCAATCCTCGAAAAATTTTCAATAAATCTTCGGTAGTATCCTGCTAAACCCAGGAAGCTACGAATCTCGGTAGGCGTCTTTGGCTCTTGCCAGTTCATGACTGCCTCTACCTTAGCGGGATCCACTTGGATACCACGCTCACTCACAACGTGTCCTAAAAATTGAACCTCTCTTAGCCAGAATTCACACTTCGAGAATTTGGCGTAGAGTTTCTCACGTTGTAGTAATTCGAGAATGCAACGGAGGTGCTTCTCGTGGTCATCTTGATTCTTGGAATATATAAGGATATCGTCGATGAAGACTATGACGAATTTATCTAAATACGGCTTGCACACGCGATTCATGAGGTCCATGAACGCAGCTGGTGCATTTGTGAGCCCAAAAGGCATCACTAGGAACTCGTAATGACCATAGCGAGTCCTAAATGCAGTCTTGTGTACATCTTCATCTCTGACCCTTAGTTGATGATAACCCGACCTTAAGTCGATCTTTGAGAAGTAGCTCGCTCCTTGCAGCTGATCGAACAGATCATCGATCCTTGGCAAAGGATATCTGTTCTTTATGGTAACTTTATTCAGCTCTCTATAGTCGATGCACAACCGCATAGATCCGTCCTTCTTCTTTACAAATAGGACAGGAGCTCCCCAGGGAGATGAACTAGGTCTGATAAAACCTTTCGCCAGCAGTTCATCCAACTGGGTCCTTAGTTCTTTCATTTCCGTTGGCGCTAATCTGTAAGGTGCTCTGGCTATCGGAGCTGCTCCAGGAATGATGTCAATTCTGAACTCCACTTGTCTATCTGGTGGCAAACCAGGTAGTTCTTCAGGAAAAACCTCGGGGTATTCAGAAATGACAGGAAGATCCTCGATCTTCGGCTTTGGTTCTTCAATTATCACCTGAGCCATGTAAATTACGCAGCCTCTGTTTAAACATCTTGAAGCTTTCAGCATAGATACGTCTTCGGGCAATCCGTAATGCGTATCCCCTCGAATGGTAAGAGATTCACCACTCGGAGTCTTTAAAACTATTTGCCTCTTGCCACAAATGATTTGGGCCTGGTTATGGGATAACCAGTCCATGCCTAGCACGATGTCAAAACCCGCAAGTTTGAAAGGAAGTAGAGATAAAGGAAAAGAATGGTTCCTAATGGATATTTCACATCCTTCTAGAACGGTAGAGACGGTTTCTATCGTGCCGTCTGCTAACTCTACTTCGTATTTCACGTCAAGGGTTTTGATTGGCATATTTAGTAATTGGCAAAATTTCTGGTCTACAAAGGATTTGTCAGCGCCAGAATCGAACAGTACTCTTGCAAATATATTATTTACGAGAAAAGTACCTGTAAGCACATTGTCGTCCTTGATCGCTTCCTTTGCATCCAAGCGAAAAACTCTCGCATTCGATTTCTTCGTCTCTTCTGCCTTCTTGGCATATTTCGGGCAATTACTCTTTATGTGCCCCTTTTCATTACAATTAAAGCAGGTTGCATCCTTTATCTTTTTGCACTCCACTGTCTTATGATCCTTGGACTTGCATAGTCCACAGGGTGGAGTCCTTTGTTGCGACTGCGAACCAGACGCAAACCTACACTTCCCGGAGTGAGGTTTCTTGCAGACCTTGCAGTAAGGTCTTCCATCAGTTTGCCCCTCCTTCTTTGCCTCCGACCCTTTCTTGCCCTCACCGTTTCCACGGTGCTTTTTACCGGACTTTCGTGAGGTATCATCCTCACGCTTTCGCTTCTCAGCCTCCTTGCTCCTTTGTGCCCTCAGACGGACAGCATCAAGTGTAAGAGACAAGGAGAGGTCAGTAACTGACCTGAAGGTCGTTGGCCTAGAGGCTTTTACGCTGGCCTTGATCGCCGGCTCTAAGCCCCCAATGAATCGGGCAATCCTTCGTGGTTATGGTGTCACAAGATATGGCACCAGGCGTGACATAGTGTTAAAGCTTGTCAGATAAGCTTGACAATCCAGGTTTGTCATCACTAGTGAGACAAAATCAGCCTCAATCTTCTCAACCTCGTGCTGAGGGCAGTAGTTTTCTTTTATGAGGGTAATAAACTCCCCCCATGACATTTTGTACAAGGCAGACTTACCTGAAGCCTGCACCAGAGCTCTCCACCATGCCAGGGCCTCGCCCTTGAATGACTGGGACACAAACTTAACCACGTCCCTCTCAGCGCACCCGCTGATGTCCACAATCGTGTCCATCTCGTCCAGCCAGGTGATACAGTCAACCGCACCTTTCTCCCCTGTAAATTCACGGGGCTTACATGATACAAAGTATTTGTAGGTGCAACCCTTAGCACTGGACGCATCAGTATATTCTCTCTCGCGATGAACGCTGTGCTCAGTAGACGAATGCTTGTCGTCATCTTTCTTAGGTTCAGAGGGTGGTTTGGAGTGTGTCTTTGGTTTGGAGGGTGGTTTTGACACAGATCTGCCTTGAGACTCAGTATTCTGACGATCAATAGCTGCCTGGACAGCATTGTTGATCAGAGCCTTTAGCTGTGCGCCTGTCAAATGTACTGACGCATTGTCATAGTCATCTTCATTCGTGTGGCTGTTCTCTCCATTGGGATCCGCCATTGTAACTTGAATCTGTTACAGAAGATAACAAAATTTTACTTTAGGAGATTATTATGTGATTGTCTTTTATGACAATTTGTCAACCATGGTACAGAGACCATATTCGGTTAACTTATTAACTCATTAAATATTAGGATTTGAATATATCCTATTTTAACTATATAAATAGTATTGGCGGCATAAAGCCTAATCACGATGATGTTTTATAATATTAGCCGAGATTCCAGAGAATCAAAGGCATAGGGAGTTGAACCGTAGTTCTTTTATCTGTTTCTGACAGAGAGTCATAGACTACTACTGCCTTTTATCTTATAAGACAATTATTATGGCCCATAGGCACTACACCTCTAATGGATGTTTTGATAATATTGGCCCGTAGGCACTACATCACTAATGGATGTTTTAATAATTCTGGCCCGTAGGCACTGCATCACTAATGGATGTTTTAATAATACTGGCCCGTAGGCACTGCATCACTAATGGATGTTTTTATAATATCGGCCCGTAGGCACTGCATCACTAATGGATGTCTTTATAATACTGGCCCGTAGGCATTGCATCACTAAATGGATGTCTTTATAATACTGGCCCGTAGGCATTGCATCACTAAATGGATGTCTTTATAGTACTGGCCCGTAGGCATTGCATCACTAAATGGATGCCTTTATAATATTGATCACCTTCATTGGTGATTTAACCCACGATCTATATATCATTTAGTTGGGTTTTGAAATCCTCAAAGGATTATTGTATAAGAATGACGTGCGTGATTATAACGAATCACATCTGCCATGATTGTTAACATGCGTACAGAGGTTAACAGGGAATCAGAATCTTTTCAGCTAGGTCGTACCATCTTGACTGATCTTAAAAGACCCCAAGCTAGGTTTCACCCCCTTAAGATTCTTTATTAGGCAGATCAATATAAAAGGAATAGTTTTGATTTATTTTTATATATATTAAAACAAAACTCATAACATACATTCCAAAATCTCAAATACAATTACATATTGCCCTAAACGGGTCTTTCAAATAATACATACCTCCAGAGAGGTTTTAAAATAAGTGACAAGTCCACGCAGGGACTAATATAAGATAGGTGTCCATGCAAGGACTAAAGATAAGTCCACGTAGGGACTGAAATACGATAAGTTGTCCACGCAGGGACTTATTTCAAAGTAGAAATTACAGTAGTACTACTATTAAGGGCTAGTGGTCACGTTTCTTCTTTTTGCCCTTTAGTAGGTTCGCCAAGCCCTTGAGAAATCCTCGGTGGCTTTTCTTCTCTTCCTCGAACTCTCTCTCCACACGATCTAGTCGATGGAGTATTTCTTCCTGTTCAGGAGGAGAAAAACGTGGTTGTTGCGCTTGATGCGGAACTGGAGGTCTGGGAGGTATTGGATACCCATGAGCTGAGTAATCCGGTGGTCCCATGTTTCCATGTGCTCCGTCAGGGTAGTGCGCATTATATCTAGCCGACACCACATATGGGTCGCGCTCATAGCCGTAGTTGTATTGTGCTTGCGACGGTTCAAACGGGTTGTAAGCCGTCGGACCTGTGTAAGCTGGTATGGGTTGGTCATACCCAAATGGTGGCGAATTTCGTGCAGTAGGTGCGGAGTTCGCTTCTTGTATAGGACTTGAAGGTCCTTCTTCATGTAGTGGCGGATAGTGGCTACTACTAGAATGTCGAGGAGTGCTGAAGTGGTTACCCCCTCCTCCTCGTGTAGACATACGAGCATTGGTCCTCCTACGCCTCGGCGGATCAGGTATAACTGGTTGTGCCGGTGGCGGAGGTGGTGGCGTAACTGCCTCAAAGCGTGAATCCTCAGAGGGATCCTGTGGATGTCTCGGTTGCGATGTCTGATGAGATGGTGTGTTGTACCACTCATGTCGGTCAAACAAGGCCATAAAGCTGTCTGGGCCTTGATACTGCGGACCATGATATGAAGATCCATCAGATACTTCTATCGGATGCGTGGGCGTACCACGAGCTGGCTCAGTTGGATCCTCATCCTCCTCCATGGGATCTTCAGAAAAATGGTCTTGTGGCCCTAGTGGAACAAAACCCGAAGGTTCCTGTATGTAGTCAGCCGGATTGAACTGAGCTACGTAGTATGGAGTAGGGTCGTCATAATTCCGGTGCGAAACCGAACGTTGTAGAGGTATGAAGGAAGGTTGTGGGTTGTTGGGATTATTTTCTGAATCTGGTCCAAAGGAGTGCCGGTAGGATGGCGTCGAGCTGTGCGAAGTGGAATGCCTCGCTGGTTCGTAAAGATCTCTTCGTCGTTGTGGCTCTTCGCTCCTTGTCATCGAAGGATGTCTTGTACCAGATGGTCCAGACACGTTATTGGATTCCACACAACTCACGTGTTCGTATGCATTCAACGGTCAAGGAATCGATCCAGGATTCGAATCCACAAGTGGTATCAGAGCGGGTGTTTGTTTGCAAGGATTGAAGACACGAAGATTCAAGCAACGTCATCAGATTCAGAGACAAATTGCTTCATCTTCTTCTACTCATCTTCTACATTTCTTTTTGAACTTAAAACTCAGATTCACAACATTTTCACGGTTTAAATTGGCAGAATTTTGAATATGTTGTGTGAAAAAACGCTTTTGAACAACCCTTCAAAGTTTCAGATCATAATTTGAACTAAAACTCATTAAAATCAGTAAAACACGATGAATTTCAGAACCAAGTTTGCTGACGTCATCATCCATCCGGACAGATAGACTTGTTCATCCGGGCGGATAGACTTATCAATAGTGAAATTGTTCAAGGTTTTTTATTCATCCGGACGTATAGGCTTGTTAGTTGTTCATCCGGAGATTTGTACATCCGGATAAAGTCCATCCGGAACAGTCCATCCAGAGATTTGTTCATCCGGAGATTAAAGTCCATCCGGACTAAAGTTCATCCGGATCAGTTCATCCGGACAACGGCCATCTGGACCAGTAGAGTGGTTAGTTTGTTTTCAAACGTGTTTGACTTTCTTTAACTTTTGCAGGTTGTTCAAAGATCAGAATCATGGCTGAAGAGTTTTACAACGAGTTTTACAACGCATTCACTTCTGATTCATCTGAAACAACAACAACCGCCCCGAAAAATGTTTCGAAAGCGATTACCGAAAATTTGAAACATGAAAATTTTTACGGAACTCACACTAAACCACCGAAACTTAATAACATTGAAGATTATAACTGGTGGAAAGAGAGGTTTATTAACCGGGTAAAAGCTTACGCACATGATTGTTGGTTTTGTCTAGAATTTGGATATAAAAGACCGGTAAATGACAGAAATGAAGAAATTCCATTTACAGGCTTTAGCAAAGAAGATAAACAAACATTTTATGATGAACATAGAATGATTGCTTTAATTCAACAGTAAATTAGAGATAATATCTTTGCATTACTTAATCATGATGGTTCATCAAAATCTGTGTGGGAAGCGTTACATCTGAAAGCTGAGGGAGGAAAACAAATCATGAAAAATAAAATTTCATTATTAAAAAAGAAATTTGATTTGTTTGAATGTATGAAGGGAAAGAATGTCAGACATATGATTGAGAGGTTTTTTCATTTAAAGATTGAACTTGAGAGATTTAGAATTACAAAAACTAGGGAAGAAGTTATTGACAAAATGATTGAAGTGTTACCATGTGTTGATGAATGGCGGACTTTTGTCATGATTTTGAAAAATGATTCAAGGTTTGATTATTTCACTCTAGATAATTTGATAGAGAGAATTGAGGGACATGAGCTAGAACTGCAAAAACAGAAAAAAAAATCAACAATTCAACTTACCAGCAGAATGTGAGTCTTTATTACAGAGGAAGTTTGCCGTCAACCAATCAATCGTCTAAGCCTGGTACAACATTTAGTGTCGAAAAGCTAAAGGATTCACAGAAGAGCTCATTTGTCACACCCCTATTTCCACGTGTCTCACCGGTGGGCCCGGTGGGGGATTACCGTGACGATGTTGGCAACAATATAGTCAAACCACACAATTATATAATGCACAGCGGAAGCATAATTTAAATATATAATTTCAACCTCTGATTGTAATATCAAAATGTATTACAGAAGTTGAATATCCACAGTGGATCGTAAATACAGATAAAGTATTGTTCCATCAGATACTGCAATCAAGCTTGCGAGGCTTATCCCGACGCTAGGGAGCTAATACCAGCCAATTACGTTTAGGTACCTGCACTTAATCTTTTTGGGGAAAATACGTCAGTTTACACTGGTAAATACATTCAACTGACACATTTGAAAATGTTTATAAAAATTGATTTGAATGCACAAGGCACAAACTCTTTTATAACTTGGGAAAATTCATAATGATCTTGTGAACGTTTTACATGTTCTTTTATGCGTTCAGTAGCCCGGGTCGTGCCGGGTTAAAGATTTATAGACACACCACGTTTGCGTAAAACCGTAGTACAGAAACCAACGGCTACGTCTTTTAGTTTTAATGTCGACACTTTATACCGGGTGTACGCCTACACCGGGATGTCGATGGTCGTGGCCATTTCGTAAAATGATGCCGAGGATATCCGGGACAACGGTCATTAAACCCCCCAAAGGCTTATAAGCAACAAAACTGTTTAAATGAGCCAATCATATTTAATCAATTAACCACCTAAGCGATGGAAGTATATAATGCTCAATCAAGCGGTATTAATATACCGTAACCCAAGCCCATATAGGGGAAATAAGTCAAAAGTATTTACCTTTGCAAGTATTAATCCTTAATTTAGATCAAGTCACCGATAGCTTTTACTGGGGCTCCTAATCTGGAACGAAGGTTTTAATTAACCTCTTAGAATCCTAACGGTCCTTGTATTAGCCGTAGCTTAAACCGGTTGATTCCGATATATAGATATGGTTAATTCGCACGGAAAGGCGAAAACCGAGAATGGAGTATGATTTGGACCCAACAAGTTCAGAGACTTGTTTTTATATGGGTCAATGGTTCATACTCTGGATTTTGGGGTTCAAATAGTATAATTTGACCCGTATCGGCTATTGCACGAAAACTAGTTCCATGAGCCGTACCGTGTGCGCAAATAGGCGAAACGGTTAACCATAAGAGTCGTACGCTTATTTCCTAAGTCAATATGCCTTAAAAGTATTTTGGTATCAGTAGGATACCTTCCGTGACGCCCGTAACGAGTTTAAGTTAATATTATGCCCCGTAGGGGCTTTTCGGTCATTTTAAAGACTTTTAAAGAGCTTTTCGGGTTCTACAGGAAATCTGAGTTTCCCGAACAGTTTATAAAGTTTAAAATACTTTATTTATTATTTAAAACCAGTGGCAATTGGAATCGGGTCAAAAGACCTTGTAGAACTCTCGTTTTGGTCAAAAAGGGCATATTCGGTATTTACCGAACCGTAGCCATAACCGCAGGTTATGAGCAAGGTAAAAATTATTAAAAATCTTTAAAATTCCCAAAATATTATTTTACCACAGTGGGTAAAAGTTTTGGTGCCGAAAACTTGGGTTAGATGGGCGTTATGCTAATTGCGCCGTTAATTACAAAACTTTCTTAAAAGTGCGCCTTTTAGCATAACTCTCATTCTAGACCTCGGATTGACGTGAAACTTCAGGGACATGCTTATAATTTAACAAGCAAGGTTTTGGTCCGTTTACGTGTTCGAAATACTCGTTTTAATTTTAAAAGGCCGTTACGGTCAACTTTTAGGCGAATGACGGAAATGCGCTAAAGACTCGGATAACTCATGAACCGACCACAGAGGCTTATACCAACATGTGACCTGGTCCTAAGAGAGTCCTAAGGTATATTTATACCTCACTAAAACGGGTCAGAACTGAAGTCAAAGCAAAAGTCAAACTTTTGCGACTTTCGGCTCCGAACCGGTTCTATATAGCAAATGATCGATTCAAACGAGCGCAAACATGTTTATATACTTATTATCATGTTTTATGATTGTCAAAACAGGTTCCATAACATATATATTACAGATTATGCATAAATCGCTAAAATAGCTTTCTGTTGACTTTTTAACCGCACGTTTGACTCGATAATTGACATAGTTAGAGTGGTGATCAGGGGGAACCATTTTAGAGGTTTATTGCCCACATAAATACCAACTCATAACCATTTTTGATTCGTCATAAGACTGAATCATTTGCGAGTTATTGTAATGACAACCGTTAGTTACGACGGTTGCGTTTATAGGCTATAACTATGGAAATGTGAAACCAAAATGGTTATGAACGACTTACAGAAGTTAACTCTTGATTAGAGAACAGAAGAGAATGCTAGGGAGCTCTTGAAATGATCAGTTGTAAGTGTTTTGTGTTGTGTGATTTGTTATGCACAAGGTGTGGCTATTTATAGCCAAAGGAAGCAACTTATGATCATTACAAGCACTACAATCAGTCCAGAGCTGATGGGTAGATGTCCCCTAAGTGTATGGGTTGAGCATAGGGTGCCCATGCCCCATAATTATGTGCATGATCGTTCACAAGCTCCAAAAGTCAAGAAACTACAACTTTCTGCATCTGGGCGTCGTACGCGACCCGCATGGACATTCCATGCAACTCTTACGCGGGTCGCCTGGGATCAAAAAATCAGACGCGTAATAGAGGAGGCTCGCGGACCGCCTCAACTTATGTTTAAACCTTACGCGGGTCGCGTGAGGTTATATTTTCTGAATTTTTCAAATCTTTTATAATGATTACAGAATCGGGCCATTAATAACGAAATCTTTCGTAATGATTCACCTGACCTTTCGGTTCTGAAGGGGTAACTTTGCGGTTTGGCCCTCGGTTATTTACCGATAGGGGCCTCGTGTTAATTACCCGCATTATTAAGTCCCCGGTTTATTTATTAATTATATTGGAAAGCCTTAACTTTCACTGTTGACGCTTTTAACCCTTCTTCTACGAATTCGATCGTAACTTTCTCGTTTCATATCGAAACTTCGCGAAATTCATATATATTATTTTAGTGAGGGTTAATACCGTTACAAAGTCTTTGGAACGTTAAAGGGTCACTCAGAGGTATTATTAAACATGTTGACACAGTTAACCCCTGTAGTTTGTAATCTCTCACTTTCTTCCGCGTTTTATTTTTGTACGATCTATAATTTATTCGATTGAAGGTTTAAGCATTATTTAGGGATACTATACAGTATATTTACCCTTGTTGACATTTATAACCCTCGAATTTACATACTTTCAAGGTTTGTCAAAATTAGTCCCTTATTTATTATAGATGCCACGTGTAAACAAATGCCACGTGTTAACACATCATTGGACACAAAAATTCGAGGTGTTACATCATTAAGTTATAATCCAGGATATCAATCCTCTTCAACAGCATCAAATGCAACAGAACCTGATGAGATTCATTGTAACATTGCTTTGAAGCTGAAAAATTCTCCGACAATGAGTATCAATGCTGCTAAACAACAGATGAGTTTCTTAGCATCGATGCTGGAGTCACATGAGAGTTTGGTGGCGGGGAGAATCGGAAACCCTGAAATAACAAAAGAAGATTATGACCACATAGACCCAGAGGAGATGGAACTTATTGATATCAGATGGTGCTTAGCTAGTGGCATTAGAAGAGTGCAACGGTTTATGGAGATCACCGGTAGGCAATGTCTAGAAGGTTCAAACACAAAGCTGGAATTTGACAAGTCAAAGGTTACATGCTTTCGATGTAAGCAAAAAGATCATTTCAAAAGAGAGTGTGTCAACCGGGAAGTAGCTGATCATGTTAATCCATTTCATGATTACTACTATAAAAAAAGCCATCTGTCATCAAGTCAGTGATCAATCATCAAAGTCGGTTCAAAAGCAGATTGCTGAAGGATCGTCTAGAGATAAGAAACAAGCTATGGTGACGATTCATGATGATGAAGGGTTCAACTAGAGCAAATATATACTGGAAGAAAAAAAGTTTGTAATGGTGGCCGAAGTAAAAACGAAAGAGGAAATTCTTAGAGAGAAAACGTACAGATTACCGAATAGATGAGATGCAAAAAGAATACGATAAGGCTAGGAGGTTTGGTAGATGGGACAAGAAAAGAGAATGCTACGTCAACCACAAAGGAGATCCAGTTCTTGATTCAAGCAAAGTGGTTTATAATGATGTACTTGCAGTCATACCTCTGTCCAGCGAATATTATTCTAAGATAGAAGCAGATAAAGATTATCTCAAAAAGCTGGATAGGATAATCAGAGATGTAATGAAAGTAAGTTTGAAGAAGAGAGATGAAGAAAGAATGAAGAACAGTGTTGAGAAGCTGGTGGATGAGTTGAAAAAGATTGCAGAGGAAGGCAGTGATGAACAGAAGTATGAAGAGGTAAAGAAAGAAGAAGGAACTGGTGAAGAGAAACAGGAGAAAGTTGAAGAGAAGCTGGAGAAGCAGGTTAGTGAAGTTGTTGCTGTAGAACAGCAGGAGAAGGAAGAAGATCAGAAGCAGACAGCAAAAGAAGCCGAGGTGCCAACTATTGAGGTAATAACTAAACCTGAATCTTCTGACATATTAGATAAAAATGTTGAACAGTGTAAGAATGCATGGAAACGTGGAGTGCTTGTACTGAAAAAGATGAAAAATTCAGAACCAGAGACATGGAATTTACTAAAATTGAAAGAGTTTTCAAAAATAAATGCAAAGAGATGTTTGAAAAAGAAAAGGTTTTGATAGATAATGATGAAAAGCTGACACAAAAATGTATAGTTTTGGAAAAAGAAAATGAGATTTTTAAACAAAAGTGTTCAGCAATGACAGAAAAATGTGTTCAAAAAGAAAATGTGGTTCATGAAATGAAAAAGGAATATGAATCAATAAAATTGGCTTATTATATTACAAAAGAATCATATGAGGCAGTGAAAAGCCAAATGAAACTTGTTCAATCTAGATTGTCACAGTGTTCTGAAACGTCACAAACGCTTAAACAACAGTTTGAAATAAAACAACAAGTTGTAAATTCATATATTGAAGAAGTTGTTGAGCTTAAACGTAAAATGGCTGATTTAGAACAAGATAATAACAACTTGCATAGTTATCACACTTCATCATATGTTCTTGAACGTATTTTCAACATAAAACCGGATGATAAAGATTCTGAAAGAAACAAGAAAGGAATTGGTTCAGAATATCATTAGGTTCCACCACCGTTTGAGAATAAGTTCACATTCTATGATGACGAGAAGGTGGAAAAAGCTTTCAACATGGTTGATCAATTGCCAAAAAATATTGACGTAACCTATTCCAAATATGAGGATGCTGGTGATTCAGAGGTGGTAGGTAAGGTCGTTGAAAGTGTTTTACAAGATGATTCTATCAAAACAGATAAGCCTGAGTCACATGATGAAAATGAGGGAAGTTTTCATGAAAGTTATTTAAAAAATTCAACACCTGAGAAAGATGCGAGTGATGATTCAAAAGGATTGGTGTATACCATGATTGGATCGGAAAAATTAGTCTCAGAATTTGAATTTCCGATTCGAAATGTGGTTTTGGATAAGATTGACAAGGTTTGTAAATTGGTAGAAATTCAAAATTTTGAAATTGCAAAATTTGCTGGGAAAAGCAAGAAAACATTTTATAACAAACCTGGTTACAAAAAGAAAAACATGAAGGCTGGGTTGGGTTATAAAAGTCATCATAACAACAAGAAACGGTTTGAAAAGTCAAATTATCAGAAAAAGATGAACTTTGTTCCCGGAACAAGTTCAGAAGAAGAAAAAGAACTCCAATTTAGACGACAGTCTAATGAAGAGTTCTATGCTCAGAAGAAACATCAACAACATGTTAAAGATGTTTCAAAGAGAACATGCTTTAAATGTGATCAAATTGGACATCTTAGTCGCAAGTGTCAAAATCTTAAACCTGTTGATGTTGAAAAGAAAAAGAAGTATGATATTTTGAATCAGAAGTCAATAAAGTTTGAATCAAAACAAACTTGGAGACCGAAAAGATCAAAGGCTGAATCACAACAAACTTTGAAACCAGTGACACCCAGATTTCAGACAACACAAAGTTGGAAAACAACTGTTGATATGACAAAACCAAACCAGTTTTGGAAACCAAAAGTTGTTGAATCAAAACAAAACATTCAAACTCATTCAAGATTTTATAAAAGGAATGTTTCAAAAGGTCAAATCTGGGTGGTCAAGCAACAAAAGGTTTCTAATAATGAGGAAATTAAAGAAAATGTTTTTTGAAAAGAATGAACGAAATTATCCAGTTCTACCTGGGAAAATATATGTTCAGCTACCTGTGTTAAAGCAGGCTTGGGTTGCATTATTCAAGTGATTGAATTGTTTGAATGTGAAGGTGCTCCTGAAGACAGACGAATGTCAAGTCGAGGAGAGGAGCAGCCTGGCACAGGAGGCTGCAGGTCCCTGCAACTGAAAATAGGGAGTTTGTTTGTTTCTGTTTATAAATAAACCATAAATCAAAAATCCTAAAAATAGAAATTCTAAAAACCAAAAATATGTTTGTGTTTTAAATTTTTGTCAAAAATCAAAATTTTCAAAAATATGTTGAGTGAATATGCTGAAACCCTCACGGCTGAACAAACATGATTATTTCATAAGTGATTAAATGGTTTTAACATTGTTAAAAATCAGTGTGTTGTAAATCATGGGGGTACTTTCTGCAAAACAGAGCATGTGAAGCATAAAATGGATGGCGAGATAAAGCTATCTGCATCGGGTCGTCAAATTTTCTTTAAATGTTTTGAATTTTAGGGGGATTAAAAATTTTAGAAAATACAAAAACATTTGAAAATTTGAAAAAGCCAAAAACAATAGAAAATTCAAAATGAGTTTTTGTGTAAAAAGAGGGAATGATGGTACATCAGTAGACAATCACAATACGCTAAAAAAATGGAAAGTCAAATGTGATAAACGGTCTCACTGATGATGTGCCAGTAGGTTTTTACACATTTAGTAGATTGGTTTCGAGATATAAACATAAAATCTATATCTTGCTTATCTTGTGGGGAACATCTCTCGGGTATATGGGTAACCCCCGAAATCTCGTTTGAGAGATTGCCTGATTTTGAGATACTAGTTCTTTATACTGTTTGATATCTGGGGTATTATACCTGGTCTTCTGATTTTGTGTCAGCAATGGCCTAGACCTCGTATAATACTTTGCGTGCTTTAAAAGCTTTCCATCTGCATAAAAATTGAGAAAATATCGAAAGATATAAATCAAGTGCAGGTGTAAAGAAGATCCCTAAGTGGGACACACCTAAAGTCGAGCCTTCATCTCTTTGACTGAACGGTAATTCATACTTGAGCTCTCAAGGTCTCGCATTAACCTAGAGAACAGATATCAATATAGTATATTCACCTGTAAGACTGAATTTAGGGAATCTTGATACGGGAGTATATTCTAAGGTGGGACACGTGAATAAGTTAAGTTTATAAAACACTAAATCTCTTATCTCGAATCAGTTGAACTTTGTGTGGAAATTTAAGAGAATCAGTATACTGACAATCTAAGTGAATCGTTTAGAACTTAAAGTGTTTATAGCTCAACGGTGCTAGTGATTTGTCATAAACTGATATGATCCTCTATCACGAACTCAAACAAAAATATTATCTGTAAATATTTCTTTACTGTTTTATGTTTCAGAAAAAATACAAAAAGATTTTGTTTCTACTTTAGTTTCGACAACCGATGTCTGAAAGTTGAATTTCAAAATCTAAGTATGCTGAACATGTTTCTGAAAATAAACAAGTTCATTAATTTGAAACTTGAAGTTTTAAATGAAAAATAAAAAATAGTTTGTGAAATCTCCAAGGTCATTGAGTTGGACTTAGATGATTATTTGATAAAAGTTGGGATGCTTTAATTGTCATATTTTGATGCTTAGAGTCAGGTCACGTTCTTGGTTTTAAATTGTCAAGTTTTTGAAGTTGTTTGATAGGGGGAGTAATGTCGGGTAATTCTGGGAGTTTTTAAATTGATAATTTTGAGCCAGGTCATTGATTCTCGAAATCCAAAAATCTTTTACTGTTAGATGTAAAAAACAGATTTCTGTGAACAAACGATGTCCTGTGCAGTCACATATTTGAAATGCTCCAGCTTATCCATGTTAAATGTTTAGAGCTAGGTTTTTAATCCTAATCTTGAATTGTTAAATATCTTACAAATGGTTTGAGGTGTGCAGGTATTAATCCAGATTACGATCCCTATAGCTTAGGCTAAGGGGGAGTCTGTAGACAAGCTCGAAGCAAGGGGGAGCTTGCATTCAAAGAACCAGGTAACTATCCTGAAGGAGTCTGTGGAGATACCAGGTGTCGATTCTTAAAAGCACAGAAGTTTATCGAAAGGGGGCGCTGAAAAAAGAGTCAACTAAAAGGGGGAGCTGATTCAGAACGCAAAATCAAGAGAAGCTTGAAGAGGGATTCTGTTGTTCCTGAAGATGTCAAAGCCTTCTGAAAGACTCAGAAAGAGAGACAGAAAGCTACGAGATTGACTGCATTGATATCCAAGGGGGAGTCTGTGAGTGCATAATGTCTATCACTTCCGTCAATCACGTATCGTAGCTTATGATACAAGACCGGTGCTGAACTGAATAAAAAATAAAGTTGATATATGTTGAAGCTCATTCGAACGGATGGACGTCGGGTCCATTCGGACGGATGCATCATGTTCATTCGGAGGTTTATAGGTTTAGTCCATCCGTCCGGATGGAGGTCCATCTGTCCGTATGGAGCTATGCAGTTAATGCGGTAAAATAGCGAATAGAGGTCAAGGTCCGCTATATGATATATAGTTTATAGCGGTGGTATAGCGGTGATATAGCAGTAATTTTTATACCATGCATAATTTATGTATATATATATATATATATATATATAGGGGGCTGCTAGAATGAGAACCACCTCGAGTTGTAAGAACCGCGAGAACTACACCCCACGGAGCGCCGTTCGCCATGATTTTTTTTTACAAGTAGATGTGTGTATTATAAACACAGCTGTAAAAAATCATGGCGAACGGCGCTCCGTGGGGTGTAGTTTTTTACACCACAAGTTTGGTGTTTTTTAATTTTTTTTCTTTTTTCTTTTTTTTTTTCACCAAACTTGTGGTGTAAAAAACTACACCCCACGGAGCGCCGTTCGCCATGATTTTTTACGGCTGTGTTTATAATATACACATCTACTTGTAAAAAAAAATCATGGCGAACGGCGCTCCGAGGGGTGTAGTTCTCGCGGTTCTTACAACTCAAGGTGGTTCTCATTCTAGTGGCTCCCTATATATATATATATATATATATATATATATATATATATATATATATATATATATATATATCTGAAAAAATATATATAAATTCACAAGTACGAGGACTAAATATAAACTAATGAAGATGGAGGGGGTTATATGTTAAAATACCCAAACTTAAATAACCCTAAACATCCTCACTTTATCATACGCCGTTTTCCCACTCTCCATCTCTTCTTCACTGCTGCAAGAGGAACAGTCGCATCCACATTCACACTGTTCCCAGATACACATTCTTTAGACGATGATGATGATGGATGCTCTGTTCCGGTTACAGCAGGGAAGGTAAGGTTCGATCAGCATGTAAGGTTCAATTCAGCAACTTCGATTAGCCACCATTTCTTCTCTATTATTACCTAGCAACTAAGGACCAAGCTGTACACTCTTCGACTTGGGTTTTTAATGAGTTGAAGCTATAACCGCTATATAGGTTTCCAAATAGCGGCCAAATAGCGGTATTTAGCGCCGCTAATAGCGGAACCGCTATAGGCCACCGCTATTTGGACCGCTACACACCCTGAGGTCCGCTAACCGCTATAGCACCGCTATTTGGACACTCTCTGTCAGTAGGGATATGTCTAATCCAGGGAGAGCTCATGTGACACTCTCTGCTGCCTCCTTACTATTATTTTTTCGTCTCTCTCCTATTAATTAGTTAAACATATTATAATATTAAATCATAATATTCCTGTTTTCCTCTTCTTTTAAATAATAATATTAAATCATAATTTTCTTGTTCTCTCTTATTTATTTAATATTTATTTTCTCAATTATTTCCTTTATTAGTTTCGCTTGTGAATAAATGTTTACGTCTGTTTTTAACATAATAATAAACAAAAAAAAACATAGTAAAATGTTATATTAACTAAGAGTACATCAAAATTCAATTTCTAAAGGCATATGTTGACGATTGCAAGTGTTAATCCAATTAAATTACATTTTATTCAACTCGTGTAATAAACGGTTTTATTCAACCCATGCAATAGAAGGGTTTTTTAAAGATATGTTTTTTTACTACTTAATATACTTAATATTTATAAAATTAAATTTATTCAACGCATGTAATTCACGGGGTTCCAACCTAGTGTATATAATAATACACTAATATTTGTCAAACATTTTATTAGTATGAACTTCAAAGTCTTTAAATACATATATAAAAAAACCTAGTGAAATATCGAACATAAATGTACACATTCACGAACATAAATGAACAAACGTGACCTCTGTTCATATTTGTTCATTTAACTAGACGAACGAACTCAAAAGAAATTCCTGTCAAGCGGTTGACGAATTTCATATGCAATCCTAGTGGTGGTTTCAAAACCAAAAATTACATTTTTCATATTTTATACCCTGAAATAAACCACCAATTTTCAATTAAATACATTAATGTCATGAAGATAGATTTGACAAAGAAGCCTAAAGAGTGCATTAGTGCAACCATACATATACAAATGAGGGTGGCAGTCTTTGTGTTGCACACCTGCGTTCTCCCACTTTTGATAATTTTTAAGACCATGAGATTTGCATCTTAACAAACCTTGAGTTTCCTATATATTTTGGTTTTTTCTATAAATGAGTGTAATCTAACACATGTACTACACTTCAATCTATCCCTCCTTTGATGGCCTTTGTACATTTCTTCCTTCTACTTCTGTCTTGTTTTGGTAACTATCCTAAGTTTTCTGGTTTTTAATCATTCGGTTTTGTCTTCAAATCTTATGTTTTGGTATTTTTATTGCAGGAGTTGATGCAGTCGTTTTTACATTGCAAAACCGATGTGATTATACCGTGTGGCCGGGGATCCAAGCTTCCGGTGGCCAACCGCAACTCATGCAAGGTGGACTTGAGCTGAAACCTTTACAATCAAGAAACCTGACAGCACCAAAAGGATGGTCAGGCAGGTTTTGGGGCCGAAGCGGATGCAGGTTCAATGTTTATGGTGAGGGAACCTGCACCACTGGAGACTGTGGAATCGGTCTCTATTGCAATGGCGCAGGCGGTGAACCACCTGCTTCTGTAGCGGAGTTCACCCTGGATAGCCCAGTGGACTTTTATGATGTGAGCCTCTTGGATGGCTTCAACATGCCAATATCGATTTTCCCATATGATGACTCGGGTGTTTGCCCGACTGTTGGTTGTGACACAGACTTGAACCAGCATTGCCCCACGAACCTCGTAGTGAGAGGAGATCGAGGAGAAATAGTGGCGTGCAAGAGCGCGTGCACCGCTTTTCAGACGCCAGAATATTGTTGCACCGGGCCATTTCAAAATCCCAACAGATGCAAGCCCACAAGATACTCTCAGATTTTCAAGAGGGCCTGCCCTTCTTCTTATACATATGCTTTTGATGACCCGTTAACTACTGTTACCTGCAGAGATTCAGATTACATGATCATATTCTGTTAACTTTGACACTTGGTTATTATTAATTATACATATATATTTCCTCATATTCCATATCAAGTTCATTGCAACAAATAAAATGATTTTTGATGGTATAAATGTATAATATTATCTTAACAAACAGATGCTATTGACCATTTTTAAAACACGTCTTAGTCAGTTGTCACGCGATAAAATAGAAAGAAAAAAAAAGGGTCAAGGAAGCTTGGATGGACCATACATTCATACTTGTATGTTTATACATTTTCAAACCACCATCAACTGCAGTTAGCTTATGCAAACACAAATCAAGAGTGAAAATGAAATAAAAATGATTAATTATGATATTTTATATCAGTTTATTCACATTTATTATTGTAACAATTTTATAAGTGCATAGATTGAAATATACACTTGTAAATTTAAAAAAAAAAAAATTATGAAACTCCCAAACCAAACCAAAGATTGTTCAAATCATGATCAAGAACTCAAGGAAATGCGCGCGCAGATTTACCTAATGTAAATAGGAAATTTAACCTCTTTGAACATACCCATTGAATTCTTAATCATTCTTGCTGCCATATTAAGTTATCAGATTGTTGCTTCTACAACTTCTATTCGGCGGTTGAAATGGCCGGCTGCGGCTTCTTAAATGGAGGCAATTGAATCTTGAAGAGAAGTTTAGTAAGTGAGTGTGTATATATGTGTAACACCATGTTTTTCCTTTTTTTTTTTTTTTGCAAGAAATGTTTGTAGCTTTCTTGAAGATTTTGGATGATTGAAGCTTGTTGGATTCTGATATGTATAAGAATGAAGATGTAGCAGGTGTTTGGGAGAGAGATATATGTAATACTAAGAAGGGTAAAAATGATATATTTCATATTTTAAAATTTCTACTATTTATGTGAATTTATTAAAATGTGTATAGCTTCCAGTATTTATAAAACATATGTGCACATTTTTACACTTTTAATAAAATCATAAAATTGAAGAAAGAGTGGGGAGAAGCAAATAAACTATTCCTTTTTTTTCATTTTTACTATTTTAATTGAAACGCTAGCTATGTGCACGTACTTAAGAAGAAATAAGTTCAGAGGTAGATATGTGAAATTCTCGAATGTGTTTAATGCACTTGTATTGTTGATTTGATACAAGTTGTGAAAGATGTTAATGTGCTTTGTCAAACTATAAAACATAGATAGAAACTTTTGGTTTTCATTGACTTCTTAAGGTCATCATATGAAATCTTTGTTGTATATATGCTAGTGATGTAGTAAACATTGCTTCCTTAATCACATTGTAAGACATTTGATGAGTTATTCTGGCCTTTGTACCTTTAGGTTGCATATAATTTAATATTTAAACACTAAAGATAGTAAATGAATCGTGTTAAAATATTGTGGTTAACTTTCCAATAAACTTATTTAAAGTAATATGATATGAACTCGACGTCGGATAACATGTAGGGACGTCTATAAAGAATAATGTCCATTAGGTGATGGCATTGTTGTTACAAGTAATGATGAATTTGGCCCGATGGTTGTCTAGATTTTAGTTTTCATATGTAACATTCATTATAATTAGATTTCATATGAAAGGGTTTATTCAGCTTTTGTTTTATCATTAACGGCCTAACGGGTCAAACAGGTAAAAAAAGAATAGTTGGAAGATAAACAGGTGAAAGGGGTCATGCATTAAAACAAGCCACGTGTCAGGTGACATATTAAAAAAGATTATAAAAAGGTTGGTTGCTAAACTATGTACAAAATACAATGTCAAGAGAATGACTTAAAGTCGGTTAGAAAAAAAAAATAAAAAAAAAAAAATAGGAGATAAAAAAAGTGCAACCAGGCTGCAATCTTTGTGTTGCATACCTATGCATTTCTCATGAAATGTTATATTATATAAAGGCCTCTAGAAAAACTTGTATACATCATTCCCTCATTCATTAATGGCTTTTCTACACTTCTCTATGCTCTTACTTCTGTCTTCCATAGGTATAAAATCATAAATTTTTAGTTCTCTAATTCGGTTGTCTTTTAAAATATAATTCCTTTTTTCGATTATTTTGTTGCAGGCATTGATGCAGCAGTCTTTACATTGCAAAACAGATGTCAAAATACCATATGGCCAGCCATCCAACCTAACGGTGGGCAGCCTGTACTCATGGACGGCGGTTTTCAGCTTACACCACATGAATCAAGAAACGTGACAACCCCAGAACGATGGGCCGGCCGCATTTGGGGTCGAAGTGGATGCAAGTTTGATGGTCATGGTCAAGGAACCTGCATGACCGGGGACTGTGGAAGCGGTCTCTACTGCAGAGGTGCTGGTGGTGTACCGCCAGCTTCTCTAGCGGAGTTCACACTCGACAGCCCACTTGACTTCTACGATGTGAGCCTTGTAGACGGCTACAACATGCCCATCTCCATATTCCCACATGATGATTCAGGCGTTTGCGCAAGTGTTAGATGTGATGCGGACCTTAACCAACATTGTCCAGCAAATTTGATTGTGAGAGGGGACGGTGGGGAGACCGTGGCTTGCAAGAGTGGATGCACCGCTTATCAGACGCCTGAATATTGTTGCACCGGGGAGTATCAAAATCCTGAAACGTGCCAGCCGACAACGTACTCACAGTATTTTAAGGAAGGTTGTCCGAGTTCTTATAGCTACGCTTTCGACGACCAGTCAAGTACTTTTACATGCCGAGATTCAGATTACTTGATCATATTCTGTTAACTTTGTTACTAGCACATAGTGTCTGGTTCCTCACTCCATATCAAGATTATTATAGCAAATAAAATGATTTATGATTTAAGGATTCAATTTCAACTATAACATTTCCCAAATAGATCTTAAAATCCTTCTGAAGTTTATCATATACAACATAATAGATGCAAACTCTAGTGCGACAAAAGCTCCTATTGTAGGTTCATGAGCATAACATCATTTCAACAACAGATACCACATCATGCCTTCGATTACCCCTCTTGGTCCAATGCCATTAGTAGATCATCCAAACTTAGCATCTTTGGTACAAACTTCTTTTTTCCACAACGATGAGCATATCTAGACATTCTGCAAACAAGAAGGAGAAATAACTTATAGGTGTAAGATGGGTGGGCGGTTTGAGTAACATGACAAAAAGGATCCGTTGGAATCATATCAACTTTTAGAAGAAACTTGAAATAAAATGGGATGGGATGGGATGAGATGGGTTAGGTTGGGCTGATCCGTCAGCAACCTTCCTTGCTATTTTTTAAAACTGTTATATATAATTAAGATGTTCAACATAAGTCATAACCACAAAAAAACATTATTTTTACAATAAAAAGCCAAATACTTTATTAAAAACATTATAAAAGATTGTATAAATTAAGAATAGATCTTAAGAACGAAAATATATACCTGGCCAGAACCTTAGCTGCCCTAGCTTGCTCAACAAATTCTTTTAAGTACCCCTTCAGTTCATCATCGTCACTCCTGTGACACTGTAAAATATAGTATAAGTAGGATAGTTTGTGAAATGCAATGTAAATTTGTCGAATATTGCATTAGAAATATAAAAAAAATAAAAAATACCTTCTCCTTCTTCTGCATGTCTTTGGTAACACACTGTCAATTGAAACATTAATATTAGTTTCATAAAGCATAATAAGAGTAAACATCAAGTGTGACATGCAGTCTTTTGCAAATTTAGAGCCAAAACATTTAAAGGAACTATTTTTAACACAATTAATAAATAACCTTCGAAGAAACATATCAACAATGTGACTTAGAAGTTTGAACACTTTATGATATGAAAATCAACTCATGGGAAATGTCTGATCAAGTCTATTCAGTTTTGTTGTTTTCACTTTGTTACTTGAAAATATAATTTTGCAGACAAAAAAAAAAAAAAAAGCCACCGAATGAACAGAAAATATCGAGAATAAGCCATGACAAAAACCTTATCTTCCTTAGTGACTCCTTCCTTGAACCATGAACGGCCCAGAGCATACAGAGATTTTCCCGGAAACTTAGCCTGAATCGACACATTTATCGGTGAATGAACTAATGCCTTTATCCATAATATCATTTTATCAAACCAAACATATAATAAAGAAAACACACATACCTTCTTTTTACCCGAAACATACATCAAAGATTCATAGCTACTCAAAAACCTACAACAACATGAAAGAGAAAAATATATAACTACCACTGAAGATAAATAAAAACTAAGTGAAGAACAAATAACCAACAATTGGCATGCGAGAGATATAACAATACCCTAACTTTTCGAAGTAATCATCGGAAGTAACTTCCGGTTGGTGCAGAACCTACACAACAACAAATATTTGTACATCATGTGTATGTATTTATGTGTCCATTAAGCCAAAATAACAACAGCATAAAAAGTTACAGAAAAAACTAACCGAACATCATGACAGCATACATAAAAAAAGCAAAGTATTATACTAAAAGACTATGCTAGCACGTGCAAAATCGCATGTTTTTTTTAAATCTATTTTTTAGCATACCTTGTATTTCCGATAAATTTCCGCCTTCTCTTCTTCATTAGGGAAACAAAGGTTAATACTAAAATGTGGTGGTGGTGGTGGTGGTGGTGGCGGCACATCATCCTTTGGTTGCTCAACGGAACGAACCACTTTCTCCTTGATTGGCCCATGGTTCAATTCAAATAACAATCTCTTAAAGATTTCTTTGACACTTGGGTCACGGTTGACAGGGACCGGTTTCATCTCCAAACTAAAAACACTTCATAAAAGAATAAAATAAATTAATAATTAAAAAAAAACTATTTACAATCTTTAGGTACTTGAATTAGTATACACACTTTTCATATACAATTAGCATGAAATTAAAAAAAAAAAAAATAGAGGGTTTATATTCGAAACTGATTCACTAGAAGACCCTCCACTGAAATTCTCATCAGAATCGTGTAATAATTAAACAATCTAAAACAATTAAACTCATGTATGAACCATAAATTGATACCCAAAATTCAAGTATTTAATAGAACATTAAAATTTAAATCCATTACCGTATAAAAATAATAATTAGTCATTATTCATTGTCAAAAGAGGAAAACACAGAAGATCCATTGTACCAAAATAAATCAACAAGACAAGCATTCAAAAAGAATGATAAAAAGAGGGCAATGTGAGCTTTTTGAAGAATCAACCGATTTGTTGATACCAGATAAAAATCAAGAATTGGCACCGATCTTACAAAATATAAATAGACAATCAACCGATTTGTTGTAATCAGACATCAACGACTCTCTTCACCGAAATAATAACAAAAAATGAATCCAGAAAAAAATTACCTAGTTTACTCCGCCGCTGGTATCGCCTTTGCTCTCTTAAGTCTTAACCCTCTTGTATCGCCTTTACTTTCGCTCCCTCTCTCGCTATATACACAAACACACACATATATGTATATATAATTAACTAATTAAATATATCTCAACTTTCTAGTCTATATTAGTCAAGATCATTACTTTCACCGTGTGCCATTAATATTTATTTACAGATTTACCAGTTTTAAAATTTTCCTCCTCTTGGGAAAAAGACCGAAATGTCCTTATTTTACCCCTAATCTTAAATGCCATTGGGATAAACCACACTTATGCCACACTTTAATATAGGATACAAATGGGCTAGACGCTTGGTTTTAAAATGCGTGTAGCAATCCGATGCGTTTTGATCCCAAAATCTGATGCGTGATGCGGTAAGCGCATGCATCACGTATGCAAGGTGTTCTTTATTCAATAATACTAAAAAAATATATATAGCTAATATTTTAACTTGTGAACCTTTAAACACTAAAATATAATATATTCTCATCATCTATAGTCAGATTTGTTCGATTAAAGATCTAATTTGTTCAAATACCGGTCAACTGCATAAGGCGCCACATTAGACCACCTCCTGTAATGCGCGCATCATGGAACCGCAACACGCAATGCGATCTCATCATTGCATCATGTGATGCGCGCATTATGCGCTCCTGATGCGCGCATTTTAAAACCAAGGCTAGACGCACCTGAGAATAAGAAGTTGAAGGACTTCCCATGAGTAATCGGACTCCTTCCTTGTGTTTGTGCAATCTTTCATGGCGAGGATTTGTTTAGACATTACACAGACTGAAAAAGTTCAAGGCAGATATCATGATCAGGAGTAGCTAGAAAAAAAAGCGTAATTTGAAAATCAAATTGTATAAAAAAAAATGCGTCTTACTACTTACTAATTAACTGTTATATAGAACATTTGCAACAATACCATAGCTAAGTATCTCAACTGACATGTAATTTATTTATAAAAATACACTGAACAAGAAAACATCCAAATCAAAGTGAGCAAGAAACGAAAAATCTGGATCCCTAACAATTAAGTGCACATATGTCTACTTCAAAAGCACAAACCATGTTTACAATACCTGGTACTTCGTATATAAATGTGCAATCAATGTCTACGTAGTAACGAACCCTTACAATTCCTACATTTTCCGAACCTTTAGTACTTTTTGATGATTAACCTCATACAAAAACCATCCACCAAAATATTTAATCAAGTTTTGCACAAATTGTAGATTTAAGACGTAGGTGGTATAATATAGATCACTTATTTCGAATCCTTACTCCCTTTGCTCGGAACCAGAGTCTTATCTCAATCTGCCATCACTAATTAGGTAGTGTTTGGATGTGTGTTTTAAAAGTGATTATTGCAACTTCAAGAATCACAATCAAATGAGATAATCAGCAAGGTAAGAGATATATCGATAACCCGGTTACCTGTTTTCTTATAGCAACTTCTTATGGATCCTGCAATAATAATTCTTTAAGTGCCTATAAAATCAAAACCATAATCGACTTTACCCAAACACTTGAAAAAAAAAAAAAAAAGATAACAATAGCATTATAAAAGGTCAAAAGTTCAAAATAACCCAAACACTTGAAAAAAAAAAGATAACAATAACATTATAAAAGATCATAAGTTCAAAATTACCCAAACACTTGAGAAAAAGATAACAATAACATTATAAATGATCAAAAGTTCAAAATAATGGTAATTAACAAAAACTTTCATATGACAATCCGCCAATTTATGATCATTCCCTCTATATGTTTCCCTTGGTGTTGTGCTGCAAACGAACCAAAGGTTTAGCAAATAGTTCGTGAACCGTTTGGCGGGAAGTTCATTTGTGTTTGTTCGTTTGATAAATGAACAGTTAACGAACACGAACAAGAAATTCCGTTCGTTTCATTAATGTTCGTGAACGTTCGGTAACGTGTTCGTTTATGTTCGTTTGCGTTCAATAGTTCATTAGTGTTTTAAATTTTTATTTAAATACTTCAAAATTCCAACAAATAACATATTTAATATGCATTAATGTATTATATATTATGTTCATGAACGCTTATTTGTGTTCAGGGGCGATGCTTTGAAGGGGCCGGGAGGGGCGCCCGACCCCCCGAACTTTTCGGCCGGTAGTGTTATATATGTAGTTTTCGTATAGAAATTTTTGGGTATATATGTTTTCGACCCCCCCCCCCCCGGTTCTATAGAAATTTTTGGGTATATACGTTTTTGACCCCCCCCCCCTAAAAAAATTTCAAGCTTCGCCACTGTTTGTGTTCATGCACGTTCGTTACCTAAAATTAACAAACAAACATGAACTAGTTCATTTCCTTAACGAACGAACCGAACATAAAATCTTGTTCATGAACAGTTTGTGAACACGTATATTTTCTTAATAAAATCTAGCATCCAGTTCAAGAACTACTCAATTGAGTTTTGGAAACTATATATTCAAAATCAAAACACATTAAGGATGCCAAAAAAATCTAAATGAAATTGCAAACTGCCTCGTCATCACGCACAAATTAAGCAACTTTGAAAACACCTGTACAAATTTATGAATAAAAAGGGAAGTGATAAAACCTTTGGGATTTGCATACGCTGAGAATCATGTGGGGCACCGTCAGGAGACCGCCTGTAGAAGATCCGAAGGATGAATAAAAGCATTTAAATACGCAAACCAATACACGAGTGACCACCATCGTCGCTACGAATCATTCTGAAAGTGGTTAAAGGGTTTGTTGATGGAGTTTCAAGTGGCGGTGGTGGAAACAAAAATAAGGGAAAAATCGATTATGTATCATATTTCTTCTTAGTATATCAAATTTGAGGCAATGATAGGACCTGGGTTGGATCGTTAAGCTAAACGGGTTTGACCGGTAATTTTATCGTAGTGCTTATTGGCGGGTGGGTTATCGGGTTTTTCTCGGAATTGGTGGTGGACTCGGGTTACTCTCAGAGTACTCCGTTTGTCCAGTGGGTGCCCCAAGAGTGCTCGGGATTGATTATATTGGTTGTTCAAAAAAAAATTTCAAATCTGATTTGTGGGAGTATTTTATATTTACCAATAAGATAGGTCAAGTTATTCTAGAAAGTCTTTTAAAATTAGGGGTGTAAATAAGTTTAGAGGCTTAAGAGCTACTCGTTATTGGCTCGATTGAAAGCTCGAACGAGCTGAGCTTTCACGAGCTTGAGCATGAAATAGAACTCGTTTAGTTATCGAGCCCGAGCTCGAGCCAGAATTTTTTTTTTATAAATAATATAATGTTAGTGATGATAACATTTGCGAGGCGAGCTTGGCTTGTTTAAGCGATATTGAAGTGAGCTCAAGCTGGACTTTTAACTCGTTTGAGGTTGTTCTCAAAATAGCTCGAGCTTTGGCTTTTACTCGCGAGCCGAGCTCGAGCTCAAATAAGTAGGCTTGAACCGAGTCAAGCTCGAGCTTCATAAAAACATGACGAGCCGAGCTCGGGCTCAGCTCAGCTCGTTTACACCCCTGCAAAAATAAGAATCGTACTAAGACACAATGGATCACAAAGATGACACAATTTCGAGCAAAATATAACTTAATGCTGGAAAATACAACACAACTAGAATTGACTCCACTGCATTGGAGCGGCTGAACAAAAATTTGAGAACGACGTAAAACCAAAACACGAATTTAGAACACTAAGTGACTCAAACGACGTAATCACGAAAATGCCATTATATTTGACTTTACTCGAGAGGGGTCAAAGAGATAATCTATAACTTTTTAGAAGGTGGGTGGTAAAATAATCATGAAAATGCATTATATTTAACTTTACTCGTTTTCGAAAAACATTTACATCGAATGTAATACAACTTTAATTTGTACCGAGACGTACATAAAAATAAATAGACGTATAAACGTTGAAACGTGATTTCTATCCAATAGTGTATTTCCTTGTATGCATTTTAAATAACTGTACTATAATTTTAGTTTACTAACAAATAATCTACGACATTAAACAGTTAGACAATGAAGATGCAGAGGCGCTTGTGAAGTCGTTTTCTGAAGAAGAGATTAAGACGGTTGTTTTTTAGTGTGGTAGTGACAAAGCGCGGGGCCCAATGGTTTCAATTTTAGATTCGTGAAGCAGTTTTGGTCGTTGTTTGCAGCTGATTTCGTAGCGATCGTTAAATACTTCTCAGAAACTGGTACTATTAATCGGGGTGTCGGGTCTTCTTTTATTACGTTGGTTCTCCAGCTCATCTTGGTGAATATCGTCCAATTAATCTTATTGGGGTTATTAGTAAGGTTATTTCTAAAACTCTTGTTAATAGACTCAAAACGGTTATGTGGAAAATTACTTCTGAAACACAATCGTCATTTCTATCGGGAAGGTATATCCTTGACGGTCCCTTAATCATTAATGAAATTTTATCTTGGGCGAAAAGTACGGGAAAAGAATTATTTCTTTTCAAAATTGATTTCGAGAAGGCTTATGATAATGTTCACTGGGAGTTTTTGTTATTGGTGATGCGCCAAATGAAGTTTCCTGTTATGTGGTGTAGGTGGATTAGAGGAATATTATCGTTGGCCTGTTCTTCTATTCTGGTTAATGGTTCCCCTACGTTTGAGTTTAATTGTGAGAAGGGTATTCGTCAAGGGGACCCGATCTCACCTTTTCTTTTTATTATTGTGATGAAGGCATTGTCTTACATGATTCGCAAGGCATGCGATAGTGGTGTTTTTGATGGGGTTTTCCTAACGGGGGTCCGACCATTTCCAATCTGTTGTATGCAGACGATGCGATGGTGATGGGTGAATGGTCCCAATTTAATTTTTCGGCTCTGAAGAGGATTTTGCGCATCTTCCACTTATGCTCTGGTCTCAGGATTAATATACAGAAATCGAGCTAATTTGGGGTAGGCAAAAACATGGAAGAGGTGGGTTCAAAGGCGTGTGGGTTGGGATGTAGTTCGGGCGCAATTCCATTCAAGTATTTGGGTATTTTAGTCTGTGCTAATATGATTCGAATTGGCAATTGGGAATTGGTGGTTGATGTGTTCAAGAAAAGATTGTCGAGGTGGAAGTCTAATGTTTTATCTATGGGTAGAAGGGTGATTCTTATTAAGGCGGTTCTAGAGAGTCTCCCGACATATTACTTTTCATTGTATAAAGCTCCGTTAGTCGTTATTAATAAGCTTGAAGCGATTGTCAAGCGATTTTTATGGGGTGGGAATGATGAACGAAATAAAGTTCATTGGGTTGCTTGGGACAAGGTTACGAAATCTAAAAGAGATGGGGGTTTGGGTCTTAGTAGACTAGAGGAGACCAACAATGCGTTAGCATTAAAATGGTTATGGAGATATCGGTTAGAGCATGATGCGCTTTGGAGGAAGGTTATTGATGCGGTGCATGGATTGACTAGAAGATAGGAAGCGTTTTCGTGTAATAAACGCTTCTCTGGTACATGGAGTAAATTGGTGACCTTTGGTTCTCGGTTGAAGGTTCAAGGTATTAGTTTTGTGAATATGATTCGTGGGGTTGTGGGTAATGGTAATAAGGTGAAGTTTTGGATTGACCCGTGGCTAACAAGTGAATCGTTAAAGACAATGTACCCGGCTTTGTTTCGTCTTGAGGTTAATAAATGGTGCTCAGTGGCGGATAGGGTTCTTATGGGAAGTAATGGTCCTATAATTGCTTGGGAATGGAAGACATATCCTTCCTCAACTGTTGAAGTTAATAACCTCATTGAGGTTCACAGGAAGCTTGCGGCCATTTGTTTACAACGAAAAGAAGATAGTCGGGTTTGGAACCAAGGGGACAATGTCGACTTCTCGGTTAAGGAGACAAGGAAATGATTAAGAAGCAATGAATTGAAGGACGATAGTATTGGTTTTTCTTGGTGTAAATGGTTACGTAATAAATGTAATATCTTCATGTGGAGGGCTAGCATGGATAGGATCCCAACTCAGAGTACGCTTCAAAAGAGGAATATTTGTGTGGGAGATGGTTTATGTCATCTTTGTGGTAACGCGGAAGAGACCTCGGACCATTTATTTTCGGCTTGTCGCGTGGCGTGTGGAGTTTGGATGGGCATATCGACTTGGTGTAAGTTCTCGCCTTTCTTTGTGTTCTCAACTAATAACATCCTTCAATTAGTTAATTATTTGGGTGGTTCGGATACTATGAAAGAGGCGCTATATAGTGTTCTTATCTTAGCTTGTTGGCGAATTTGGAAAGCTAGGAATGAGAAGGCTTTCTCAGCTTCTAATACAGAAGTGGTTCAAATTGTTTCGGATGTAAAATCTTTGGGTTTTCTTTGGTATAGGAGTAGAAGTAGAAAGGGTAACGTAGTTTGGAAGGATTGGTGTAAATTTTCTTTTCCTGTGATGTAACTTTTGTTTTGACGGGTCATCTCTAGCTTGGAGATGTCCGTCTTATTTGTTGGTTGAATGAAGTTTGCCTTTAAAGAAAACAAATAATCTAAACCTGTTGACTTGTTAAACATGGAACGGATGATCATTTAAATAAACGACTAAACGACATTTAAGATAAGTAGCATTACCAAAACTTTACACCACAAACCACGGACTTCACGTAATTAAAATCATATAGCAACCGGATTACAAGAAAAAATGCGAACCTCACATAATATTATTAAAGTGGATATATTATTACAGAAACAAAAAATTGAGAAAAAAAAGATGGTGGTGGACACAACTAAGAAAACAAAACAAGGACATTTGAATTTAATGATTGGATTGTCACTCACCTACGTGTGAATTTAAAATTCATTGTAGCTGTGCAACGGTTCAAAACAGGATCGAACCGAATCAAATCAGAACCGTTTAATGCTAAATATCAGAATTGAAACCGAACCGTATTCTAACGGTTTAGGTTTAGTTCAGAACCTGGTTAAACGCGTGTAAACGGTTCTTGCCCGAAACGGTTGTTAATTAAATCCTAAAACTAACAACAAAATTAAAACAATAAATTGTTTAAAACATACAACTAGGAGTTGCAACATCCAAAATTCAAACCAATCAAAGTAAAGTAGCAACAATAAAATGTTTTAAACCATGAAACAAAAGAATACAATGTAAAAAACAAAAGTTAACTAAAAAGCTTTTAGTAAACCATCACAAAAACTTTATTCAAACATTATGTTAAAACTATTTTATATTCTTTAATACTTGAAACATTCTTTTAAATATAATATTTAAAGTTTAAATAAATTAATGGGGGTTTTTAATATATTACTTAAAGTTTAAACCCAAACCGGTTCTAGCGGTTCTCTAAACGTAACCGTCAGTTATAACCGGAACTGAACCGGGAACCGTTTAATGCTAAATATAAGATCCGAAACCGGACCCGAAATACAACAATACGGTTCGGATCTGACGGTTCCGGTTTGGTTCCCGGTTCTTATATTTAGCATTAAACGGTTCTAGTTCTGAACTGTTGCACACCCCTAATTGAAAGGGTTAAATGTGCGAATCACGAAAGTTAAAGGTTTATTTATTATTTGTTTACTTATTTATTTTAGTAGGGTTAGAAGACTTGTTTGACAAGGTTTATTTTACTATAAATAGTGGTTAGAATCATTGTATTTTTATCGAAAACAATAAAACAAATACCGATATTAACCACTTGTGAAGAACCACATTTATCACACTTTTTGATATCACTAGACTACAAACTCTTTCATGGCAAACCTTAGTTATCCGGATAACAAAGGATCTAGACTACAATCACACTTAACAAGGAAAATTTAAGCATATCCTTTTAGGCTATAGGGTGTGGTTATGACTTATGACCCTCATAGTCACTATGACCCTCCACATCAGCGTTATGTCACCCACTTCTAATATATTATTTAAAATCACTACCCTAACGGTGTGGTCATGACTCAAACCACTATTCATTTATTTTAATTTATTTTTGTGAAATTAAAAGGAATTGTTGAAAAAGGAAAGGAGGCTTATGGTGTGATGGTTTAATCCATGCCAACTAAGATGGACGAGGCAAGGTGGTGATGTAACAATCCATTAATGGTCCTACATGACGATTAATGATCCAACCCATACCCCCCACACCCTTTAGCCGAAACGTTTCTTTATCTTTCTGCAACTTGCCTTTTTTTATTTGATGATATCTATGATACTATCAATGCTTGTTTTTGCATATCATTGGTGAGATCGTAATCAATATGTAATCAACATTGTTCTTTTGGCTTGTGTGTTGGTTTTATAATAGGCCATGACATCTATAAAAGAGGATAACATATAGCACAACAAATGCAATATATTTTCAAACATCGATCCATAGACAACACGGTCTACAAACATCTATAATGGCTAAGATCAACAAAACATTTGTATGCTTGCTTTTTGTGCTTGTTCTTGTCGGTATCATATCAACAACCGAAGGCAGAACTAATTCATTCGGTAAATCCTACACTATAAAATCATACATAATGCATCTTAAAAGTGAAAAAGACTTTTGAACTACGTTTGAAATAATGTTTAGATTCATTATCTTACTTGATATATATTTTGATCTTAATTTTCTCAGTTTTTCCAACAAAATTTTGGCATGCCTGTACGTCTGTTGTCGGTGTGAAAAGTGGAGATACTTGTTTTGACATCGCTCAAAAGTTCAAGTTGAGCACAAAATTCTTCAACTCCATCAACCCGAATCTCGACTGTGACAAGTTATTTGTGGGTGAATGGATTTGCGTCGAAGGAATCTAGTTTGTGTCTTTCAAATGAGTCCATTAACAGAATAAACTTTTCTTTTTTGCTTTGTGATTTCAAGCTAAGATCTGTGGCTTTTTATGTATTATTGTTTTCTCTAATTTTCAAGAAACAAATTGCTTTGACATTTTTCTAGATTATATTGTATAGTGATTTTTCAAAAAATGAGGACGGCATGTTTTCTAGCTAATATTGTATAGTGATTTTTTCAAAAACTTGGATTTTAGAAACCTAAAGGTATATAAAGTAAGCAGATGATGGATGCTAGATTCTATTATTATTTGAAGTTTGTATTGATCAATTAATGACATATAGAAAAGACATAAAGGTATTAACCATACTGATAGTTTGAACAAACAAAGACGGTTCGCATATACATGAAAAACACCTCCTTACATACAAATATGGAAAAACAAAAGAGTAAATTACAAAAATAGTCTTTTATATTTATACCAAATTGCAAACTATGTCTTTTGTTTTCAAAATATGCAAGAAACGTACTTAATATTTGCAAACCCTTGTATGTTATGTCTTTTATCCCTAATTCAGTTAGTTTTCATTTTTAAATCTGACCACGTTGAATGTGTGCCTCCCTTGTAGTGGTGGTGGTGACGGAAGGTTGTGGCGGTGGTAGGGTGGGTGGTGGTGTGAAAACAAGGGAACTAGAGAGAGAAAGAAAGAGAGTATAGAGAGTAGAGAAGAGACTGAATTAACCTGTTTATATATTTTTAGTATCTAAAAGTTCTTGTTTTTGTTTTAGAGTGAATTTCAAGGATTGTTCTTTATCTTTATACCTATTTTCAGGCGTTGTCCTTTATGTTCAAAATTGACGAGTTTTGTTCTTTATGTTTTCATATCATACACGTTTTGTCCTTTAGTCCTAACCCAGTTAGTTTTTTCAGTTAAATTTGGTCATGTGTTTTGCACATGAGGGCATTTTTGTCAATTCAAAGGTTGCAGAAGCTTTGAGCTGTAAATCTGCCGTTGAACTTACCTTTGAATTGACAAAAATGCCCTCATGTGCAAAGCATATAACCAAATTTAACTGAAAAAACTAACTGCATTAGGCCTAAAGGACAAAACGTGTATGATATGAAAACATAAAGGACAAAACTCATCAATTTTGAACATAAAGGACAGCGCCTGAAAATGGGTATAAAGATAAAGGACAATACTTGAAATTCACTCTTTGTTTTATTTATTAAATAGATTTTAAGTTAATGAGTAAAATTATCAATCTATCCTGATTTAAAAATGAAACCTAACTGAGTTAGGGTTAAAGAACATAACATGCAAAGGTTTGCAAACATCAAGTATATTTTTTGCATGTTTTAAAGAAAAAGGACATAGTTTGCAATTTGGTATAAACATAAACGATGATTTTTGCAATTTACTCAAAACAAAATAACTAGATGCAAATCAGGCAACACGCAATCAGATTTAAGGAAGGGTAAACGCATGATTAAATGACCTTTCAATTTCTTCCGTATTTTTATTAAAGATCGAGATTTCCGTTGGTATTTTGATTTTATTTTTTGGAATAAAGATCCAGTTTTTCGAAAATTGATATTTGTGAATACTTTTTTATTTTGTTTTGACTTCTTCGCTGGGGAATGAATTAATGTATTGCAAAAAGCCCAAAATAATTTGCATGCATAATCCGCATGGTCGGTAGTTGGGGAGGGACAAAGTGGACAGTCCAAGATACATGTGCACAAATCGCATATTGGGCTAGAACTGGAGCCGGGAAGGAACCGTGTAGGACCTAATTGGGTACACTTGGAACCGGGTATTTCAAGAAACCAGGTAGGAACCGGACCCGGACCCGGGGGCTAGAGGTATAGCCGTATAGTTGGGTACCCGGTGTAACCCGTTCCCGAGAACCGGGTACCACCGGGTATAAGTTTAAAAAATGGCATTTGACCGTTGGAACCGGTTATTTATAATTCTAACCCTCTTATGTTGAGTATAAATAGTTGTTGAAGGTTTAGGTTTGATTACACCACTTCTTTAACTTTCAAATCCTCTCTAAAACGCAAACCGCTCAAACCTCTCACTACGATGGCAAATAATGAAGAAGTTGTTTTGGTACTCGAAACCAAAAGAAACCCCGAGAATTAGTCCCACTACGACTTATGTCTTATGCCGGACAACACCGAGATGGCTCGTTGCAAGTATTCTTGAAAGGCAAACTCAGTTTCAAAAAAACATACTGTTAAACATTGTCTAACGAAAAAAAAGCTAAAAAGAGAAGAGGAATCATCTGGATCCGCAAACCCTCGTAACCAGTGGCGCATCCGGGATTTTTTTTTTCCATTAGGCTCGCTTTTTTAGATGCTCTCACTTCATATGACCGAACATAAAAAATTCGGGTCGGGTAAGGCCCATCATATAATAAAAATACCATTCAATAATGAAAAGAACATCGTCATTAGAATTTAAAAACATGTAATTTAAAATATATGGTCTTTACGAATAAAAAACTAACAAGTATTACGGATAATCCTCCTTGACTTACTCTCCATGGAGTGCTCTACATCCATTATTCTCTTCATCAGAATTATTATATATCCTTTACTTAAAATAGTTTCCTTAAATCACTCCTGTAAATGCTATATATATATATATATATATATATATATATATATATATATATATATATATATATATAGGGAGGGGCTCATGCGAGAACCACCCTTATTGTGAGAACCTTGAGAACCAATGTGAACACAACCTAAAATAGCTAAAAAAACCTAAAAAACCTAACCCCCACCCCCCCCACCCCCAAAAAAACAAAAACCTAAACCCCCGACCCCCCCCCCCAAAAAAAAAAAAACCTAACCCCTCCCCCCCCCCCCCAAAAAAACCTAAACCCCCTCCCCTACCCCCCCCCCCCAAAAAACCTAACCCCCCCCCCCCAGCTAAAATGCTAAAAACTAAACCTCCAAAAAACCTAAAAAAATCTAAAAAAATAAAAAAAAATCTATTTTTTTTTATATTTTTTTTGCTCAAATCGCTACTATTAGTGGCCAATTTTTTTTATTTTTTTTTTTGCTTCGAAAAGTAGCGATTTTTATATAAAAAATATTAAAAAAAAAACATTTTTTGTGATTTTTAGCTATTTTTAGGCATTTTTGGTGTGTTCACATTGGTTCTCGCGGTTCTCACAATAAGAGGTGGTTCTCGCATGATCTCCTCCCTATATATATATATATATATATATATATATATATATATAGGGGAAGGTTCAAATGAAAACCACTAGTTAACGCGAAAACTCGAAAACTAATTAAAAAAAGCCAAAAAAACATGCAAAAAAATTTTTTTTTTAAAAATTTTTTGTTTCAATCAAATTTTCGCAGGTTTTTTTATTAAAAAAAAAAAAATTCAAAAAAAAAAAAAAAAAAAAAAATTTTTGTGTAGTGCACATGTGTAATACTGCACATGTGTCTGTGTACTACACATGTGTATTATTACACATGTGCACTACACAAATTTTTTTTTTTTTTTTTTTTTGAAAAAAAGTTTTTTTTTATATATAAAAACTAGCGATTTTTATTAAAAAAATTGAAAAAAAAAAAAAATTTTTTGTGTGTTTTTTAGGCTTTTTTTAGTTAGTTTTCGAGTTTTCGCGTTAAAAGTGGTTTTCATTTGAACCATCCCCTATATATATATATATATATATATATAGGATAGGAGTTGGCCAGAAAGTCCAAATTTCCTAAAAAGTGTAAAAAGTCATAAAACACCATAATGTCAACCATAAAACACACCAAAAACCCACAAATAATATGATGAAGATTACTAAAACATCATTTATGTGGGTTTTGTGTTGTGTTTTAGATGTTAAGGCTCTGATTGTGGAATGACAAATATTATTGTGTTTTATGTTGTTTAGCATTGTGTGTTTTATATTCATAGTTATACGATGGTGTGTTTGAAGTTTTTATGGACTATTAGAGTTTGAATATGGTGTTTTAGTAATATTCATTCTATTATTTGTGAGTTTTAGGTGTGTTTTATGCCTGAAATTATTGTGTTTTATGACTTTTTACACTTTTTAGGAAAAACACACTTTTCGTAGGATCCCCACTCTATATATATATATATATATATGTATATATATATACTACTTTATAAAGCATATAGGAAGGATAGAATGGTCATTTGCCACTTTACAAGTCTTTAAAGCCCATTGTACAAACCTGTTAAGCACAAAGTGTTGAAAACTTGTTTTCAACACCTGATACCCACGCGGATCTTACCCGGATTAACTTGACCCGTTTTTAGTTTGATAGATCCAATATAATCTTTCATTCACTCTATCTAACCACAAAATTCGTTTCATCCATCCAGACGCTCCACCTTTCTCTACAAACCCTAACCCTAACCTTCATTTCATCCATCGATCCTCCACCGCTCCTCCACCGCTCCTCCATCGAACCGGTCGTTGCCATCACTGTCTTCTCCCCTTCTCCACTCCAACAGTCGCTTCATGGCTTCTTTCCCGGTGGCTTCAAGATCCGACACTATCTCAGCAGATTCGACACCAGATCCGACACCAGATCGATTTCTATGGCTTCTTTCCCGATGGCTTCAAGATCCGACACTATCTCAGTAGATCCGACACCAGATCTACTGGTTTGACTGTAGGGTACCTTTCTTGTTACCATATCTTATTTATTTTTATTTTTTTTGTTATTTGAATCTAATCTGGGTAATGTTTCAGATCTTCCTTTTGGTTGTGGGTTCGTCAACGATGGTGCTTGTAGGTGGAAGATCTGGCAAGATCTATGGTTTATTTGTAGTAGATTTCTCTCTAGAATAGCACAACAAGCACTCTGTTCTTTGTAAGTAGATTTCTCGGGTTTATTTACAAGTCTAGGGTTTATTTACAAGATTTCTTGATTTTTTGTTTAAATTTATAGGCTTTTTTATGTGTTTTGTGTTTTTAGGGAGATTTCGTTTGGTTTTCGGTTTCTTTGACTGTGGTTTTTTTGCTAGGGTTTCGAACAGTGCGAGGTTATGGCGTCTGCAAATGCTGAGCTGGAGCGACTGCTTAAGGAGACAGGGAAACAGTTATCGCTTCCTCATGATTATGTACAGTTTACTTCTTTTGTTGAATCAATACTTTTCACTGTTAATGAAATATTATGGTTACACTTGAAGATTTGTGGAATTGTATGAGTTTGGAAGGACATTTACTGACGTTTGATTGATTATTTTCTTGATGTTGCGAGAACGGAAGTGGTACATCATACATGGGGTCGACTGGTCGAGCAACTATTTCTAGCGGCACTTCAACAGGTAAGATTTGTATCTCTAATGAAACAAATTGTCTTAATTGATGTCTTTGTAGCATTATTTGGTACAGCCTTTTGATATTTTGTATTTGTGCATACAGTTATCATCTTGCAGGTGTCTATAAAGCTTATGATTTAAGAGATGAGGGTTCCGACTACTTAGGAAAAGCTGTCTCCAAGGTGAGAACTAATAGTCTGGGTTAGTGAGGCTAACTGCCTTTGCAGGCCAGATCAGTCCCTTTCGTTTCTATATCACTTTTGCGATTTTCTTACATGATTTTGTTTTCTATATCACATAAGCATCTGGGAGGTTGGTTCTCGAGAAAGGATGGTACATAAACCCTTCAAGGTTTGGGATTTATCTGCTTGCTCAATGCCTTTCTAGGTAAAGTTCCTTTTCCAATTTTGTGTTCATTGATGCATGTAAGTGATGAATTTTCAATGGTTGTGATTCAAGCAAACAATTTGTTAGATCAGCCAGGTTGAATCAGGACCGTTGAGTTCGATGAATTTAGGTCCGTACGGAACGTTCATCGGCGTCTATGAGGGACATGGTGGACCGGAGACGTCAAGATTCGTTAACGAGAATCTGTTTGCTAATCTCAAGAGTAAGTTCGGTTAAACGGTTTCAAGAATTTGATTCGATTGTGTAAGTGTGAAACTTTATAAAGTATTTGTTTATTTTGGTTCAGGATTTGCGTCTGAGGATCAAGATATGTCTGCGAATGTTATCAAGATATGAGTTTCTTTCGGTTGTAAGAGAACAATGGCGGATATGCCGGCAAATAGCGTCTGTGGGGACGTGCTGTTTGGTAGGTGTTATTTGTAAAGGGTTGATTTACATTGCGAATGCTGGAGATTTGAGAGTGGTGTTAGGGAGAGCTGATCGAGAATGCAGGCGGTGAACGGTTAAAAAGCCAGAAGTCGAAGGTTACCGAAATTCAAAATGTAAGTACAATACATTACTCGAAAGGTTGATGTTGTTCAAGGTCAGCAACAGTTTATATTTACATAATTCTTTATGTCAGTTCAGTTTACGATCTGTTTATCGTATTTTCAGGTGCTGATTTGGCAAATTTGGTAAACATGTCGGCTCTCAAGGTGGCAATGGACGGTGCAAAATCGGTAAACATGGCTGATTTAGGATTATAGCGACTCATAGCGAGAATAGTGACAATTAATTTCTTTTGATATAAATAGCAAGTAAATATAGCTATAAAATGGTTGGATTATAGGTTTTTGTTAAATATATATGTAAAATGGCATATATATACCAGGGTATTTTGATATAATATACATATAAAAATATTTAAAAAATTTTCATACGTATCGCTGTTTATAAAATTTCCGCCCACTATTTATCGCTATTCGCTATGTGTCTTATAGGTACCTTATCGCTATTTGTCGCTATTCGCAATTAACAACTATGGGTGCCCTCGGATGTTGGTGGAGTTGCTAGAGCACGAGCTTTTGCTAAAAAGTTATCTGATGCGCCATTGACCATTGTTGATAAGCGGCGTCATGGGCACAATGTAGCTGAAGTAAGAAGTTTATAGATGAAGGAAAGAATTATATTCTCCCTTTTGATGTTTCTGATATTACCCTTTTCAGGTAACGAATTTGAACGGTGATGTGAAAGGTAAAGTAGCAGTTATGGTGGATGACATGATCGATACTGCTGGTGAGGTTTACTTTCTTCTTCCTCTTGTATCTCTTTATATGGCGATTAATATGTTGATTTTGTGTTTATAGGTACTATTGCCAAAGGAGCAGACCTGTTGCATCGTGAAGGGGAAGGGGCATGGAAGTTTATGCATATAGCACGCATGCTGTTTTCAGGTAACTCACACACCTTTTACCTCATACTTTGTCTCTTCCATATGAAAATGAATGGTTTAAGTTAAGTGGATATGTTTTACGGCAGTCCACTAGCAATTGATCGGTTGTCAAGTGGTCTATTTCAAGAGGTGATTACCACGAATACCATTCCGGTGTCTGAAAAGAACTATTTACCACCGCTGACTGTCTTATTGGTAGCAAACCTACTTGGCGAGAGCATCTGGCGTGTGCATGATGATTACCCTGTAAGTATTGTTTTACATTTATATGCTTTTTCTAGAGCTGTAAAGATCGGCACTTGATTGGTTAGGTTGAGCTGACCCATAAACACTACTTTGTTTGTACTATTAAATTTTTTGTTAGCAGTTCATTCATTTATCATTTACAATAATAACATTGATGATAATTAATGGTTTGTTTTATGGGTTAGTCTAAATGGGTTCGGGTCAGTTTTGGGTCGAACCCATGAAATGGGTGTTTGGGTTGATTTACTGGGTTCGTGGGTTGATCGTTTAGTTACTCAAAAGAATTTTAACTGTGCGACTTAAATTTACGTGGTTTATATACAGTTGAACCGAATAAAATGTGCGACTTAAATCTGCGACTTAAAGTTACATGGTTTATATATACAGTTGAACCGAATAAAATGATTACAAAGTTTTGTTATGCAAATATAACTAAAGATACCCAAAAACCAACCCGACTCATGCTTTTTGGGTGCACTATAACTAAAGATACCCAAAAACCATCCCGACTCATGCATTATAGCTGGAAGTATTACCCCTTTCAAATACCAAATGGTTTAGTTAGAATCCAACTTCAAGTTATAATCCAAAGACTTTTTTGATATTCTTAATAAGTCTTTAGTTAGAATAATATCTTTTAATATATCTCAACCTTTTCAAAAACCAAGTCATGTCAGGATCTTTTGTTTGACTTTTGTCCTTTTTGTTTTTTTTTACTACTTACCGTGTACTGCTTTACATCTACAGCTGTAAAGCAAGATTTTACTGTTGTCTCATGCTTGCTTCAGTCTCTATAAGTACTTCATCAAGCTCAACACTCTACAAACCCTCAACTACACTCAACTGACGTACTGCTTTTACATCTACATCTGTAAAGCAAGATTTTACTGTTGTCTGAAAGAGAGCATGCTTGCTTCAGTCTCTACAAATACTTCATCAAGCTCAACACTCTACAAACACTCAACTGAGACGAATTAAACTTTCAAATTGTAAGTTTATCTCAGTTGAACTAAATCCTACTTTTAAATCTTGCATCAATTAAACCTTCAAAACATCAACCTAACAACTTCTATTTTACTTCGATTTCAGAATATATTGACTCTTTGCATCTGGATCTTGCGTTGTTTCTCGGCTCTCACATCAAGGTTTCACATTTTTTGTCGGCTTTTTACATCTGCCTCTTGCATTGTTGTAAGTTCTTCCAAATTTCTTGGTTTTTTTGTAACTTTTAACTGTGGCTTTTAACTTTAGAAGGTTGTAAATGTTGAAATAACTGTGGTTTTTGGATCTGTATTGTTTAACTGCCTCTTTGTTTTTTTTATTAATTAGTTTTTATTGTTGAATCCAAATGTATTGTTTAACTGCCTCTTTGTTTTTTATTTAACTAAAAGGGTTAAAATCCTGTCAAAATTTTATCGGTTAAAGGTTCATTGTTTGATATAACTGTTTCCTAATTGTCTGTTTACATTTGTTTATTTGTCAACTAGGAAAAAAATGTGGTTTTACATACTAAATAATAAAACAATATATCTTTAAAAACCTTTATTACACGTGTTGAATTACTTTTGGGTGTTTCTAACCGGTGATTAAGCATCACGTTGCGGGTCAACAAAAAATATTACCCAGATTAACTTCATGATTCTCAATTGCATAATTGATTCTCAAATGATCCTACACACACCTATGGAAGATTTAAGATTGGAAATATAAATGTTTGGATAAATATTCATGGAAAGTTGGTGATAAAAATTGGGTTGGGTAAGAATCATCTTTGTAGGTATATGTTTTGTAATGGGTGTTGTTAAATACACCCAAAAAGTCAAACCTTTTTTATTTTTACCCACAAGTCAAGTCATTTAATTTAACTTTTCAGTTTCTTTTTTTTTTTTTTTTTTTTTTTTTTTTTTTTTTTTTTTGCATACACCAACTTTAATACTTAAATGGAACAAGTTTCCATAAAGCAACTTTATTTAATAAAGGTTTTTTTTTAAACTAACTTTTTCTCACTCCTAATCTTATTGTGTAAAATAATTTTCTTTTCAAAAATATGTTATTTAACATGAGTTAAAAGGAAAACAATTTTAGTTCAACAAAAAACAGGTTTGTAAAAAACACCTATTTTGGTAAATATTTTTTAAAGTACCCATTTAGTTAAATAATTTTTTAGTGGCGGAGCTAGACCGTTAATTCAATAAAAAGTACTTTAGCAATTTCATTATGAATGTCCAACACTGTATTTCATTATTAATCTATACTACTTTTTTTATAACTCTTTCCTTACTTTTTTATTCATCAATATAATATTATAGTATTTTCTTTTAGGAAAACGAACGAATCATCTCAAATATATTTAAAAGTGAAATAAAAAACATAAAAAAAGAATTCTACAAACATTTCTGTTCATTAATATAACAGGATCTTTTTTCAACTATTTGATACCAATAAATTAAAATTTTATTTCTTTATTTTTAATTAAATGTATTTTTGGACTATTAAACTAAAAAAATTATGTCGTAATTTTTTTTACAATAACTTATATTATATGCTATATTTACAAATACACAACTTTGTTTTACTGCCTGGGTTCAATATTATGTTTTCATGTAGCGTTTATTGTTTTGTTTTTAAATTAAATTATTAATAAATGATGTCTGAATATAATATCATGGGTTTCGAATTTTCATGTATTGTTTATATGTATTACTGTAGATTTTTACATGTCTTATCATACTAAATGTAGTGTTTATGTGTATTACTTTTTAAATTTTTACATATCTTATCATACTAAAAATTTGGCAAGCATTCTATTCCACTGAGACCCGCAATATATTTAGTATAAGAATAAAGTTCTGTGTTTTATTAAACATACCATTATTTTTATCCTTTTTATTAAGAAAAAGACACAACTAATAGTTAAAAAACACTATTTTGGTAAATATTATTCAAGAAACACCATTTTGGTAAATATTTTTCCTCCAACACTACTTTGTGAAAAAACTCAATAAAACATAGTAATACTAATAATAGTATAACAAAATATAAAAAAGTAACAAAAGTATTATAAAAATAAGAAAAAAACATAATCATTACTTTTGACTTTATAATAAAACATAATTATTACTTTTTACTTTATAATAAAATAATATAATAAATTAGTTAATCATTACAAAATCATTACTAAAATTGACTTTTGGGTATATTAATCCTTGTGATGGGTATATTTATCATACCCCTTTTGTAATAATGTTGTTAATCTTTCTTTTAGTTTTTTATTTGGGTATTTATTGATGGTTGGGTTAATCTTTCTTTTAAATTTATGTTTGGGTATTTAAAAACATTTGAAACAGACAAAATCGGTACTGATCGAAGCAAGTCAACCATTTTAGATCCACACCATTCGGTTTTTACCATTTAACGATTCGGGTTGAAACTTAAAACTGATCATCTAATTGATTCTCAAATGATCCTACACACACCTATGGAAGATTTAAGATTGGAAATATAAATGTTTGGATAAATATTCATGGAAAGTTGGTGATAAAAATTGGGTTGGGTAAGAATCATCTTTGTAGGTATATGTTTTGTAATAATGTTGTTAATCTTTCTTTTAGTTTTTTATTTGGGTATTTATTGATTGTTGGGTTAATCTTTCTTTTAATTTTATGTTTGGGTATTTAAAAACATTTGAAACAGACAAAATCGGTACTAATCGAAGCAAGTCAACCATTTTAGATCCACACCATTCGGTTATTACCATTTAACGATTCGGGTCGATTCGGGTTGAAACTTAAAACTGATCATCTAAGATGAACCGATTGTTTGATCTTTTATTATTAATTTTTTTATACGAACTAATGATTTAAAAGATATTTATAAAAAATCAGTTTAAACCAAGAAAACATAACCCTTAAATTACCATACATGTAAACTATAGGTCGGCAACTAATTTGGTTTGTGGCTTTGCAGATCTTTTCCGATGTTAACATTAAATTTAGTATGCAAATATTCACTTAAATTTGTGTTTATATTTTTCATCGTAACCATTTAAATTGATGTACTTTTACTTTATAGACTTACAAAATCTTTATCTTTTTAAATATTTAAAACGCTAATATATGTTTTTAGATTTTAATAATTAATATATAATTATAACAATTAATATATTATTATCGGTTATCCTTGTCTTTAGCATTAAAATCTATTCTATAAATTTTAAATTTAATATTATCAATAAAAATAAAATGATTATTACTAGAAGATGTTAAAAAGGGCACACGTTTTATCCAATAATCATGTAATTTAATATATGGGCTTCCCCTCATACGGGCCTATCCTCAGGCACAAAAGGTCGTGTTCAGCACTTGCTTCCATTTCTTTTGGTCAAAAAAATATAAATCCAATAAACATTTGACTTAACTTTGATGTTAAAAATGTTACAATAAAAATTTTGTTTTTAAGTTTACACAATCCTTGTGTTTCAGTTTACTTTGATGTTAATTTTTAACATGGTAAGAAAATTGATCTTTATATCCAATAAAAATTGTATGTTTAAGTTTACACAATCCTTTTTTTATATTTAATCAAACTATTTTTATTTGCTTTAAAATTGATCTTTATATACAATCAAAATTGTATTTTTCAGTTTATAAATCACTCCAAACAAATATCAATTGAGAGGTATGGGTGGTGGTTATCCAATTCCCGTTGAACCACAAGGATCAACAAACAATGAACGATCATCCCGTCGCCATTTAAACCTTCCTGATTCAAACCCTCTAACTTCAAACCCTGAAGTTAGAAACCCTTTTCGTCCGATGTTAAACGCACCTCCGGTGTCAAACCCACCTCCGGTGGAAAACCCTCATCCGGTGACAAACCTTGAACACGATGATCCATTTGGTTGGGCGGATGAAGAGTTGAATTGGGCGTATGACTATACATTCGCTCAACTACAATTTGGTGGACTACAAATTGAGGAGGGGCATCATCGTCCGGTGGCAAACACTCCTATACTGCCTATGCATCCTCCACCTACAAACCCCCCTTATGTGGAAAACCACAGTCAAACACAAGAACTACCGAGCTGGGCTGAAGGGTACGAAACTGACCCTGGGGCGGTTTACGAACCACCATTGGATGAAGAAATGGTTTGGGAACCTTAGAACAACTTTGATGATGACTGTAGTTTTTTTTTCTCGAATTAGTTTGAATCTTAATTATGTAAGTTTTAATTATGTATTAGTTTAAATTTAAATTTGTTGTTGTTTTAATTTTAATCATGTTTTAGTTTAAATTTAAGTTTCTGGAGTTTTTATTTTTTTAGTTAACTAACATTAAACACTTAATAGGATATGTCTGATCATTTTTCCGTTGAAGAATTTTCATCATTGACAAATGATAGAGCATGGTATAATATAATCTTTGTTAAGGTGGAGTTTATTTGGCATGACGTCGATGAAAAGAGATCAGTGGTTATTTTTCTTGATCAACACGTAAGAACATTATTTTAATTTACTTTGTGTTATACGAGTAAGCGTTTTTCCACCACTAAATTTCTTTTCTTTTTAGAGACAAAAAATTGTTGCGTTCGTACCACAACATTTGATACATATATAATGACGCGGCATTGATGGGTGGTTTTTTTTCCTTAAATCATTTCCAAATTGAGAATCTCAAATATCATGAGTACCCAAAGTACCAGAATTACGTGTTAGTTTGGTCCGAGAAAAAAAATGTCATCAATGAATATACAAAGCTTTTTTCACTTATGCTTACGATTCCAAGGGGTGCTTCTTTATATGCATTGGTCCCTTCCATTATAGAATTGAAGCATGACAGGAGACCTCAAAAAATTATTGTTGGTACATATAAATTCTCTATCTATATTTTTTTATTAAATATATAAAAGTTTATATATGTATGTATGATATAGTGTATACGATTTGGCTGATTTTGTTATAGATGTGGTTGGGAGAATAATAGAAGGCAAACGTGATCGATGTTGTTTTGAACTTTCTCTTCAAGATAAGACGTAAGTTATTATTTATTATTAACATATTACAAACATAATATTTACATTATATGTAAGAAAATATTATTATTAGCAGAACTTTAATCCAAAATCGTAATATACAGTGGTCACACAATACAAATGTTTTTGTCCGCCCTGAAGCCTTCCGATGTTATACATACCATTCGAGCCATGCAACAAAAGTCTATCATATATGTATCGCGTGTCAAGTTGGTTCATCTACCAGATAGTATGTTATGCTTCACACATGAACATTCTAAAAATTAGTTAGATTTAATGGCTCATGTAATTTAATAAAAGTTATATTTTATTTGTTATTTGAGTTAATATTTTGAAGTCTACGGAGTTGAGTACGATTACGTACGAACCAGATATGGTCGAGGCACGGGATATTTAAGTTATGGATCGTTATCCAAGTTTGTGTTTAAGTTAGAAACATTTGGTGTTGTTATATGTTTAGTTGTTGAATATTAAAGTCTCTCTTGGTGTTTCGTGTTTTGCTTTTTTTCCCCCTCATATTGAAGTAATTGTAGAAGTATATTTTACTTTGTCTAATCTTATAATATGATATTACAAGTATGTTATATTACTTGCTTTACAAGTAATGGTTACACCTATTTTTCACCAAACTATAATCTTCTTAGATTGGACAACTAAATAATCATTATCTGTGTTAAACGAAGGTATAACCATGGCTGACCTTCCTGTTCATACAATCGTGTTTGAGATATTAACGAGGGTGCCAGCGAAGGATGTAGGTCGTTCTAAGAGTGTATGTAAGCAATGGTACGCGTTACTGTCAACACAAGATTTCGTAAGGATACATTGTTCTCGCTCATTAGTTTCATCTAACCAGAGAGTTCTACTAATTGACGACCTAACATGCTCTGTTCATCCGATCATCTTTCAATCCAATGACTATGGGCCAAGCTCCATAGTTACATTTCCATTCCATCACCAAAATAATGATGTCTCAATACTTTCACATTTGAACGGATTGTTGTGTGTTTGCTTGAATCATACATACGAGCTGCTTCTTTGGAATCCAACAACTACTGCTTTCAAGCATTCGTCAACCCCTGATTCTCATGGATTCTATATAAATAACCTTGATGCCGTTGGTTTGTACGTTGACGCTGACAATGATTACAAGGTCTTGCATATAAAGCGTAGGAGTGGTGTACTTGGTGTCTATGTTTATTCTAGGGAAGTAGACTCTTGGAGAAATATTCCTTTCATAACAAGACAAGAGTACCTAAGCCCTCATTTCAATTGGTCAGCTGGCACATTTTGTGGTGGTACTCTATATTTCACTTGTCACACCCCAACCGATGGCGGAAACATCGGGATGAGACGAACAAATTGCTCAAAACAACATAACACTAATTATGACAATATGAATTAAAACATTTTATTAAAACTAAAGAACAATACATTGTCTCAACATGATTAAAACATAAATCATCTTTCAACCATAGCTTATTTTCTAGGTGAGTTTCTAGTCCACCCTAACTTGATTCTTGAATTCTTCATCTATCAACCTGCAACATGTATTAAAGTACAATCAACAAAAACGTTGGCGAGTATACAAGTTTGATACATAGCATAGTAGAATAAAATGTTTAAATGTGCTCATATCCAACATGAATAAAATGATACATGTTACTACTTTGCCATTCAATATCGTTCAACATCGTTCAATATCGTTCAATATCGTTCAACATCGTTCAACATCGTTCAACATCGTTCAACATCGTTCAACATCGTTCAACATCGTTCAACATCGTTCAACATCGTTCAACATCGTTCAAATATCGTTCAACATCGTTCACATATCGTTCACATATCGTTCACATATCGTTCAACATCGCAATACCCCAAGACTCAAGGGCATTGAGATTAACACGTTCAACATGCATAGCATAAGAGATTAACAAGCATCAAATTGTTTCATGTTTAAATGTGGATAGAGCGTGATTATAACAAGACTCAAGTGTTGTGTAATTTGAATATGGAATACATGTTGCACCCAAATGTGTTTAAAACGAAAATGGGATCGAGTATACTCACCTTAGATTGCGTTGCGTTTTCTTGGTAAGTGAGGAAGAGTAGGAAGGTTTGAGATTATCCAAGAGATTTGCAAGAGATTACCCTATTTATAATATGAGGTATACATTAATATTGTTAGTAATTATAAGGGTTATAGTAAATTCGAGCTAGTTACCTTTACACTATTACCGAATATTATTAATAGTGATAGTAAAATTTGGATTTAAAAATAACAATACTCGTTTATAAAAAAATAAATCATTAATTATTTAAATTACTATTATTATTTTTAATATGATTATTTTTATTCCTGTGGCTCACTACCAAGAAATACTTTTTTAAAAAAATGATTTGTTGTCATGACCATCATAGTTCAGTATTATATTCCTTGCATGAAACCCATGGACCACACTTAAGGTAGGATTTAGATTTGGCACTAAATTAGTTTGAAACAGTAAGCCTTTTGCTTTAATTATGACCGGAAAATAAAAAAAATAATAAATAAATAAATAAAACATTTAAAAGTGTTAATTATTATCATTTGATAAAAAAAGCATCAACAACAGCTTATCTTCTTCATAGAATAAATAACCGAACAGTAACAACCGTTGTTCTATGATTAATATATTTGAAAGTGATATATAAGAATAGATTCGGAAAAAAGTTTATACCGAAGCGAAGGTACAGGAACCGTGGTTCTCGATGAGTTTTCCCGGCCACGACTGGTTCTCCGGCGAGCTTCCACTCTCCGGCAACCTCTGTATATCTCCGGTCGATCCTTCGTACGGCTCCGGCTGGTTCGGTTTACTCCGACAACTATGCGGGTGAGTAACGGGTCTTCTCCGATAGAGGGTGGCGGCTCGATATTGTTTTGGCAGTAGCGAGTGTGAGAGGGTGGCTGTGAGAAATGAGGCGTCGAGATGATGATGAAGGTGTGGATTTGGTGAGGAGGGACACGGTATTTATAGCGTTCATACGTCTCGAACATTATGGAAAGGTGTCGTGATTGAATCGAACAAGGGAAAGAGATCGGGTAATTATGGAAACGAGGGAGGTGATTGATTGACTAAAAAGGAACGATTATCAAATTTGATTTGCGGCTGATCATGTTTTCTTTTCTGGAATTATATCTATCACGGAAAAAGTCAAAGGTTGTTGCTGCATTTCTGTTTTGGGCGGCAAATCTTAAAATGGAAAGGATAGAAAACGTATATAAATATGATATGTTTCCATACTTGGTCGGATGGGGCATTCCCGGCCGGATGGTTGTGTGTTCGTTTGTTATCGATGAGGTCACGAGTTCGAGTCCCGTATGCGCCGGTTCCAGGGGGTTTATCCCCTTTTTTTTTGCCATTTTTTTGACACTAACTGGACTAACTGAGTTTTCTAACTCAGTTAGCGGTCCCCTTTATAAAACTAACATAGTTAGACTTTAACTAGGTTATCTCCAATGTTTCAAAGGATTCATTAACTTAGTTAGTTTAATCTAACAAAATTCCTTTTTATTTATTTATTTCACAAAATTTGATAAAAAAAAATAAAAATAATTTATTTATTTAATCAATTAAAATGTTAATTAATTATTTAAAATTAATAAATATTATAACTACTTGATTTAACCCAACTTTCTGGTAATCTACTGAATTAACGTACGAAGTCCCGATTTTTGTCCGGTTTAGGGTAATCTCTTGAAAATGCTTGTTTCGAGAGCCAAGATTAGGATATCTTTCCACTGTTTTTACGTGTTTGACATAGTTTAACGTGATTTAACGTGTAATAACATAACATGGTATTAAAACAAGCATATGATCAAAACGATGCACTTTTTCATTATGATTCAAGTCTCGAAATACAATAGAGTAAACTGAGAGTACAATTGACTGAAATTAGAAAGTACAACCCATAAAGCTATAAATAGAAAGATCAAAAACGCGGAGCGTTACATCACTGTTTGCGAATGTTGGATTGGAGGTACGAATGTGGTGATTTGTTTTGATGTTAATTCGGAGCAGTTCAAGGAGATAAGCTTTCCACCCATTCCTTCTACAGGAATGGTTCAAGGTGTTTTAGTGAATGTAAAAAATGAGCTTCACATGTTTGCTAGCACTGGCATGTTTGAGATGACAATTGACCTATGGACGCTACAAGAGGATTACTGGATTAAGGTCTTATCATGTCCTCCGATCCCCCCGATATATTTGTCAATGTGGTGCGATATAACACATTGTGTGACAAATGGTAATTGATTTGTGATGACTAAATTAGGGAAGTTGTTTACAATTGAAATGGATATGAAGCCCTTCGAATGTTTTTATCCCGTTACTTGGTTTCGAGGTTTTAAGGGTGCGGTGTTTCTGGAGACCATTGTTTCACCAAGTATTTAGTTTGGCTTTCACTTAATGTTATCATTATGTATGTCAATATTTTAAGGATTTGTGTTTTTTTTTTCTCTAAGTCATGATATTCGGCTTAAGTCATGTATTTTAATGTTATCATTATGTATTTCAATGTTATCATTCAGTTTGTTTTTCTCTAAGTCATGTGTTTGAATGTTGTAATGATTTGAGAATTTCATCATCTATGATAACTCTCTTTTATTTAATTTGCAAGGTATTTGTCACTTTATCAATTTACAATGACTAATGGACAACCAAACCATCGTAATCATGCTTCTAGCTCGAGCGGATCTACTAAAGCTGAAAAACGAAAAGAGTATCACACAAGATACTATGCTGCACGCAAAGAAAATAACAAAGTATCTAAATTTGGGAGTGGTGATGCCTCCCAAAGTGCTTCATCAATATCTTTAATGAGTAATAGGTCAACAGAAAGGACGCCGTTAAGAAGTTTACAAACTAATATTACTCAATTTACACAAACAACAAATGAGAACGCCTCAAGTGTTTCTACTATAAAACGCAAGGAGTACAATAAAGGATGTTCTAATACACGAAACGATAATGGAATGCGTATTTCAAATGGCAGTCAAGTCAACCAAACCCCGATAGATGATGTTACGCCGACAACCACATTCCCATCTGTAATTGACGTAGTCAGGCATAGAACATCACGAGGTTTCTATTTATTTAACAATGATTTCTTTTTTTTCGAACTCGACATCTTTTACAACCTTCATTACTTAATACACCAATTTTTTAGGTATTCGAATTCATCCACGTACTTTATTACCCCAATTTGCTGAAGTAATTGATCAACCTTCCTTCCAAGATGGGAGCGTGCAAGATGATCCTTATAATTTGGTTTACAATGGTGTACCTGGAGAGCATCGTGCATCGTGTTTTAAAGGAACGAGGTGCATGTCCTAATTGTGGAGCAAAACGATTTCAGTATGAATTTGATATCTTTTGTTGTATGAGTGGGAAAACTGTGTTAGCAAACTTAGAAATTCCAGAGGAATTGTACCGACTTTTCACGTATCAAGATGAAATTGGAGATATGTTTAGGCAAAACATCCGTGCTTATAACACCAATTTTTCTTTTGCCTCAATGGGTGTGACATTGGATGATACATTGAACAATATGAGAGACGACGTATATACTTTTCGTGCACATAAAGGAATATATCACAGAATCGACCAATTAGTTCCGAGGGATGGGACCCCTAGGTACTTGCAGTTGTATTTTTATGATCCTGATACTGAGTTAGATCACAGACTCCGATGGCCAAATCTTGATCGGCGTATTACTCAGATTTTAACACGTGTTCTTTCTACAAACCCATATGTCGATACATTTAGAAGACTTGCGGGACTAGGACCTCTGGACAACTATAGAGTCACTTTGAATACTTCGGTTGAACTTGACCAAAGGGTGTACAGCCGACCAACGACATCGGAGGTATATATAATATTATATTAATTGCAATTATTTAATTGTATTGCTTATTTTACTTACTTATAGTTCACAATTATATAGGTTGCTGGTATTTGGGTTGAAGGTAATGACAATATCACTTCGCATAAACGAAGTATTGTTGTGTACGGTAGGTCTGAATATAGTCAAACTATTCAGCCGTACTTCAGTTGTTACGATCCATTGTCGTATCCTCTATTTTTTCCTAATGGTGAGTCGGGTTGGCATGGTAACATACCACGTCAAGGAGTATCAATCAATGAGGTTCGCAACAATGACAACATCGAAGGAGAAATGGAAGGTACCAACAATTTGTTATCCTTTTTTAAGTGAAGATCATAAAAATAGCGTAATGCGTTTTATTTTTATTAACTGTTTGTTTTTAATACATCTTCATCGTTCAGAGGCAAACACACGAAGTGGTAGAACAACCGTGGCTATGCGAGAGTACTACTGTTACAAGTTCCAGATTCGATCTACCGATAATGTGCTTTTGTTCGGTGGTAGGCTGCTACAGCAGTTTGTGGTTGATGTTTACATCAAAATTGAGACGTCACGCTTAGAATTTTGTGAGAGAAACCAGGCTAAGATTCGGGCCGAATTGTACCAAGGTATTGTGGATTGCGTCAATACTGGTGAGGTTCATGCAAACAGAGTTGGGAAAAGAATTGTGTTGCCTGCATCTTTCATCGGGGGCCTCGCGACATGCGACGTCGGTTTCTAGATGCGATGACGTTAGTTCAAGATGACGGCAAGCCTGATGTATTCCTTACAATGACATGTAATCCTAAGTGGCCTGAGATATGTGATAACTTACATGTTGGTCAAACTGCTACAGATCGTCCAGACCTTGTTTCAAGAGTGTTCCGGGCTAAATTAGAAGATCTTAAGGATCAACTCTTCAAGAAACATGTCCTCGGGGAAGTTAAGGCATACGTCTATGTCATTGAATTTCAAAAGCGGGGTTTGCCGCACGCACATTTTCTCCTAATCATGTACCCGCAACACAAGATCAATAACGCGGACCATTATGATAAGGTTGTGTGTGCTGAAATTCCTAACAAACTAACACATCCCAGATTGCATGAGATGGTTGTCAAGCACATGATTCACGGTCCTTGCGGCAATTTACGATCAAGAAGTCCTTGTATGCAGGGTGATCCTAAAATTTGTCGTTTTCACTATCCTAGACAATTTAACGAACAGACGACACAAGGAGAAGATTCGTATCCGTTGTATCGAAGGAGAGACACCGGGATAGAAGTGGACCTACGAGGACAAACACTTGATAATAGATGGGTGGTCCCATATAACCCAAGGCTTTTGATGATCTTTAACTGCCATATGAATGTTGAAGTTTGCTCAAGTATAAAATCTGTGAAATATCTTTTCAAATATGTTTATAAAGGACATGACAAACAGGTTATTCAAGTCGATCAAAGTGAGCCAGGGGTTGTTATTAATGAGATAAAAATATTTCAAGATGCACGCTACATATCGCCCCCAGAGGCTATGTGGCGCATTTTTTCCTTCTCTCTTTCTCAAATCTTTCCTGCTGTTCTAGCCTTACAACTTCATCTCCCAAATAATCAGATGGTTAGATTTAGAGATGACGACTTGATGCCTAATATTGTGGATAGGGAAAGGGATAAGAGAACCATGCTAACAACATTTTTTGAGATAAATAGAAACGATGAAACAGCAAGGGTACATTTTTATAAAGATTTTCCAAAACACTTTACGTGGAATGGAAGCACACGCCGTTGGAGTCGTCGTTTCGGTAAAAAACAAAGAGGTCGTATTGTTTCCGCTAATCCAGCCGAAGGAGAAAGGTACCACTTACGCCTACTTTTGTCAAATGTCAGAGGGCCTACTTCTTTTGAACATCTTTGCACAGTTAATGGTCAACGGTGTGCGACATTTCGGAAAGCAGCTCTTGAGTTAGGCTTAATAGAAGACGATGAATATCTATCACAATGTCTCGAAGAAGCCTCTACGTTTCAGTTTCCCAATGCTCTTAGAAGGTTATTTGCGACCATAATGATTTTTTGCCAACCTGGAGATATTCGAAAGTTATGGAATGACCACTTTGATTCACTGTCTGAAGATCATCGGTTACACTGTCAAAGTATAGAACGAGTTCAAAATATGGTTCTTACCGAAATTAGTGTCTTGGTACAATCCATGGGTAAAAATTTCAGTGAGTTCGACCTTCCTAAGATAACAGACGATGTTAACTTACAAGATGCAGGTTATCGTGAGTTACAAGAAGAGTATGGGATTGTTTTGGAACCTGAACACTTGAGTGCCAAAGATTCACTTAATCCGGACCAAAAAAACGTGTTTGATGAGATCATGATGCATGTTGATAATGATCTTCCAGGCGTGTTCTTTATTGATGGTCCAGGTGGAACTGGAAAAACATTTTTGTACATTGCCTTGCTTACTGAAATTCGGTCACGTGGTCTTATTGCTCTCGCAACAGCTTCATCAGGTGCAGCGGCTAATAATATGCCAGGAGGTAGAACGGCTCACTCGAGATTCAAGATTCCTCTTAATCTTGAAAATAATTCAATGTGCAATATCAAAAAACAGAGTGGGGCCGCTAAACTGATTCGATCTGCCAAAATAATCATATGGGATGAAGCGTCGATGGTTAAACGACAGGCGATAGAGGCAGTCGATCGTACATTCCAAGACATTATAGGTGTTAGTCTCCCATTTGGTGGAAATATAATGGTTATGGGAGGTGACTTCAGACAGGTGTTGCCGGTTATTAAACGTGGCACTCGAGCACAGATTGTAGACTCCAGCGTACGAATGTCACCTCTTTGGTCTTTGACTAAGAAGATGCGGTTGACCATAAATATGGAGCGCTAAAAGATCCATGGTTTTCTAAATTTCTTTTAAGAGTCGGCGATGGAACTGAAGAACCAATCGAAGGAAACTATATCCGCATACCCGATGACATGACAATTCAGTGCAACAACAGAGAAAACGCTATAAAAGAATTGATCCATGCCATCTTTCCATCAATTGAAGATAATGTATATTCTTCAGATTATATAATCTCTAGAGCAATATTTTCCACTAAAAATGATAGTGTTGACGAGATTAATAATCAAATGATTGAAATTTTTCAAGGGGAGGAAAAAGTTTATTACAGTTTTGATGAAGCTGAAGACGATCAGCGCAACTTCTATCCGGTCATGTTAGTGGTTTGCCGCCTCATAAGCTTCGTTTAAAAATTGGATGCCCAATAATATTGTTACGTAATATCGATCCATCACATGGCCTGTGTAATGGCACGCGATTGATATGTAAGGGTTTCATGCGAAATGTTATTAATGCGGAAATTGCAGTCGGTCAACATGCCGGCAAAAGAGTTTTTTTTTGCCAAGAATCCCTCTAACCCTTTCTGAAGATGACATGTTCCCATTCAAGATGAAAATAAAACAATTTCCAATTCGACTTAGCTTTTCCATGACGATTAATAAAGCTCAAGGTCAAACAATTCCGAACGTTGGTATTTATCTTCCGGATTCTGTATTTTCACATGGACAACTTTATGTCGCGTTATCAAGAGGGATTTCAAGACAAAGTACGAAGGTGTTGGTACATCTCGCCAAAGAATTCAAACAAAGCGGAGTTTACACATCAAATGTTGTCTACCAGGAAGTGTTGCGTGATTAATTAATCGCATCCGAATAAAAAAGAAGGTAAGTTAGTAGATTTTGTGCCTTATTTGCTTCCAGAAATTACCTTTTAATTACTATTTTAAACCACCTGTAGGCGTCTAACATTTTTTATGTGTCGAAATCTGGTACAGTAGAGGAGAAGGTACAAGAAAGTCATAAGCGAACGGATGTATTGGTAAAACAGGAAGAGATACAAGAGACTCCCCGCATGGTGTTTTTATTGTTTTGTCTAGCTACTTGACTGTTTTGAACTCTTCTTGTTTTTAATTATATCTACTTCCTTGTTTGTACTATTCTTGTAGAAGATCACCAAATAATCGATAAACTAACAGAAAAACCAGTGCCATTGTATCACGAATAAGAAAACTAACTTAAGTACTATACAATATTTCATGAGACGACGGATAAACTAACGGTAAACAATTATACTATTGTAAATTGCCACTCCCGCCGCATCGCGCGGGTAAGTGACTAGTATATATATATATATATATATATATATATATATATATATATATATATATATATATATACTAGTGCTAATACCCGCGAATTTCACGGTGTTGAAAAATGACATGTTTATACTTCTGATATAAATGATTTATGTTAGTTATCATAAACGGACTATACGGATAAATTATAATGGCAATCTGAATTTAAAATACTAAAAAAAAACAAACGCATTGTACCACAAACGTAAATAAAGGGGGATGGAAAAGTAAATGTAAAATATATGTTTTTTCGGGTTTTAAATAAAAACTGAAAGTCTATTACTGTAGCGCTTCTGCTTGCTGGAGTTTCGTAACCAATAACTTGGAATTCGTTTTAGACCAGTTGAAAAAACAATCGTCACCTAAGGAAATATGTTCAGCTTCAAGTATATCATGCCATCCAACAACACCGTACCTATTGTAGATAAAATATGAAAAAATTTGTTAGTAATACATATACAAATAGGGTAAAAGATAAATAATAAATAAGATAATAAATTGATTGACAAACCTTCTTTGACCATCAATATTGTGTGTACGAAGATTCTTTACCCAAGTATTTTCTTTAACAACTTTGATCTTTAGTTCAGAAAACTCATTTAAACCACTTAAGTCAGTAATCAATTTGGGAAGGATCTACATTTTGTAAGAACATTAAAAATATGTAAATGTTATTAAATGAAAAACACTAAAACTAAACAAAAAAATAAACGTAAAACAACATAGTATAATACCAATTCATTAGTTACTGTCATTGCGAAAAAAAGATAGTTAGGATCGTCACTAACTTGTCGATAACCTTCCACATTGCTAATATGTTCATATTCTTGCTCAATCAAAGGAGTGTTGTTTAACAAAACTTGACAACCGTGTTTATTGAATATGGTAATATTAAATGTTTCACGTCGTTTATTTTAAAACACAGAATATCCCCAGGATTTAACCTTAGATCTTCAATAAATTTAAACCAACCATCAGCAAAACAATAATTTGGACCAATCTTTCTAATACGGACTTCCCATTTATGATTCTCGGATACGTTAAGTATAACCATGTTATTCGGTAAAGGATAATCATAATGTTTTGAAAGAAAAGTATCTGGTAGAACCTGTAAAAAAATCAATTATTATAAATTTATGCGTATTATGTTTTTAATAAATCGAAATAAAAAAATTAAAATCTATAATAAAAATACATACCATTGGACTTTGTAAAGGATTTTGAATAATTTTACAAAACGGTTTTCCAAACTCTTTATTTGGACCATGACAGAAGAGCTTGAACTTGAAAGTACGATCACCAAGATAGTTGAAAATAATGAAGAAAGATCCATGACCAAAGTAGTTTAAAACCTCAGACCATCCATCCGTAAAGTAGAATACATCTTATATTAATTTGATAACAACACACCATGAATGCGTTTCATCAAATTTAAGAGTAACAGTTGAGGATTCTAACTTATTCATCCATATAAATCTACTCATACATATAGGTATAGCCTGAAAGCCAAAAAAAGAAACGGAAAATTTCTTTCGAATAAAAGATAAAACAATACGAATCATTAGTTTAAAAAAAAATAATAATGAAAGTTATGTACCTGTTGAAGGGATAGCGGATCAAGCATAGTTATGATAAAATACGGACCATGACGATACATGTTAACCCAAACACGAAAGTTTAGAAAGAAGACTAACAATCGAATAGTACTGGCAACACATAGAATGAAAGAAAAAATTATGAGTATGTATTTATAAGAGAAAATTGCCAAATTATAATTAAAAAAACTATAGAATCAAAAGTTGTTATAACTATTTATGTAAATTATTATTTAACTGAATACTGGCAAAAAAATATACAAATTAATGTAAATGTGTAATAAAAATTTAACGGATTTATAAAATCTTGCTAGTAATAAAAATTTAACCGATTTATAAAATGTTGGTAGTAAAAAGCCAATATCTATTTATGTATAATATTCAAATAAATAATGGGAAAAAAAAACAATGTTAATGTAAAATCATGAAAGAAACGGATATATACAAAATAAAAATAACAATACTTAAATATTAAAATTAAATACCTAATACAATCATCACATATCAACTCAAATCTCCTTCAACACTCATATCATCTTCAATCAAAAATCACAAAGCTCAAGAAACTTAGAAACGACGGTTGAAGAAGAATTTGGTAAAGTTACTTTACTGACTTATTTTCCGATCATTTTAACGGCAATCTTCGCTTTGATTTACACACTTATTATCCAATCACTTGAACGCCAATTTTCGCTTTGAGTGACTTCACCGACTTGTTTCCGGCGATTATTGAAAAATTACATGTGAAATCAGGTTTTAGTTTTTTATGAAATTAAATGTTGTGTATCTTATGTGTATCTAAAAGAGATTAGATTCTATTGCATGTGTTTCAAACTATAGAATTTCGGTTAATTAGATTATTTGGTTGATATATTTTGTGGATCTTGTTGTGAAAATTAAAATTTCTTGATTAACATTGTTATTTGGATGATTGAATAGGTTATAACATAAAATTTAAGATTGAAATATTTTTTCTTGACTCAAAAGGTGTTTGTTTCCGGCTATTTAAAATTTAGACGTCAAATCTGGTTTTAGGTTTTTATAAAATTGAATGTTGTGTATGCTATGTGTATCTAAGAGGGATTAAATTGTATTGTATGTCTTTCAAAGTATAGAATTTAGGTTACTAAAGTTATTTGGTTGATATATTTTGTGGATCTTCTTGTGAAAAAAGTTATGTTTTTTTTGGTTAACAGTGTTATTTGGATGATTGAATAGTTTATCAGGATCACATAAAATTTAATATTGAGAATATTTTTTTTGACTTATATCACTACTAGAAAATGTGCCTAATGCAACCTTTTAGATACAACTTTTATCAATTATGTTGCATTTGACTCTAATGCAACTTCGTTCATTATAAAGGTTGCATTAAAAGATCTAATGCAACATTCTTCATTAAAGGTTGCAAAACTTTAATGAAATTGCAACCTTTTTATTTTGAACTTGCAAATCTTACTAAAAATTGCAACCTTTTTCTTGAAAAGTTGCATTATTAAAATTTATATGCAACTGTTATTGCGTAACTCAATAAAAATGAGAAAAAATCTTAAATATATTTGATTTGTAAATAGTAAAAAAAACATATATTATTGTTTTGTCGTCTTTGATATATACTTTTTTTGTTATAAAATAAGTGGTTTGATTAATTTTAAAAATACCTAAAATTGAAAATAAAAGATGACACATGCTGATACTAAAAAAAATACATATATAACTCATTGGAAGTCAATATAGTTCTCTAAGACATGCATGAGTGTATATATCTCTAAAGGCCTAACATGACTTATTAAGAATTATTTTATAGTTTTATTTTGTGTATATATATATATATACATATATATATATATATTCATATTTTATACAACTCTTTTATACAATATCCTATTAGTTTTATATAATATATTATTTGATTTCTTATATGAGTTTGATTAAAAATAAATAAAAAATAACTTATAACATTTGTTATTTTTATCTATTTGAAATTAAAAACTGCTTTATTTTTCATTCTCCAAATTCAGTTTCCCCACTAAACATACTCTCCTCATATTTCCCTCTCAGTTTTAATTTTTCATTTTCATCTTCCCACCAAAATCTCACAGCCTCCTAAAATGCCCTAATTAAGAATATTTCCTCACGATCCATCTCTTCTTTTCTCTGTGATTTCTTCTTCTTCTCTATCTTTGGCTCATTACTTCTTGATCACCATTTTGTATCGTAACTCATTGTTACAAGGGCTTCAAACCAGGACTAACATGTCTTTGTTACTAAGGTACTAGCCGAACTGTATAAGATTATTAGTGTAATTATCTCTTTTATTTCATTATGGTGGTGATCCAGATATGTAACTTTATGATTTAGGGCCAAGAATTTATGTTGTGCTGTTTAAAACTAAAGGTTTAAAGATGCACACCAACTGTTCGATGTAATGCTTCAACAAAGTTTTCAAGATGCAGATTACTGGCCTCTTTCATGTGATATGGTATTCCATATTTTGGTCCTATTAATTGCCTCATACAATCAAATTAGTTCATCTATAGCAGTCCTAAAGATTTTTTTAGATGGTATGGAATGAGGAAGTGTTTTGCATATTAAAAAACATAGATTTGTTTTGGTATCTTGCCTTTTGTTCTTGTAAGGTATTAAGGATTAGAAATTGCACTAGTTGTTTGTAAAAGTCCATTATTTATGAAAACATAATTGTAATCTATTTTGCTTCTGTGATTCAAAGATAAATATGTATTTTTAGAGTTTATATACGCTAAGTATTGGTATCTGCAGGACTTATCCAGTATGTTGGGAGGGTTGAGAAGGTCGATAGGCGGTGAAAGAAGAGTGGGTGCTGGTGGTGATCGGACAATCCACGATTGAGAACTTGATTCCGTATGACGCAAGTAGTCCGTCCATTGCAGTGGCTGGCTTACATCCTATTAATTATGCATGTCTATCTTATCACGAGTAAAAAGGTCATCAGCTCTTAATTTACACTTTTTAATGTTTCAGCATGCTACACTTTGATTTTTATAATTAAGTTTGATTTTTATATTAATTTCATCAGCATAAATTCTTAAAAACTCAGGAGAAAGCTACGAAAGTTGTTTAGGCACAGAAGCTTAGGGTTGAACTATGAAGTCTTAGATCAAAACATGGACCCCTTACATGCTTTTTTAGGTGATTTGTTACCCTTTATATGAAGTTAAAGTTAAATAAAAATGGTTTTTTTTTAAATGTTAAATAACTATCTTATATCTATAATTCTATATATAATGAAGATTTCTTTAATTATTGTTGCAGCTAGGAATTTAGTACATTCTTATTAGAGGTGGCAAAATCAGCGGTTTCGGGTGGCATGTCTGGGTAGAATGGGTTTGGGTTTTTAGGGTTCGGGCCAGGATGGGTCAATTTAGAAAAAAAAAAGCTATTTTGGTTCGGGTAATACGTAACGACTTTTTATTCAAGTTCAGATGTTCAATCTATCTGTCATTTTTATATCCTTATAACGTAAATACTCTTGGTTGACAATTTAAAGGAGTTAGTATGTATAAAATTCCATCAAAGATCTTTTGCCATGTTATGAATAGGGATGCAAACCAGTCGACCAGAGCCTCTGAGATAGTTTAATAAATGAAAGCTCGAGCTCAGTTTGGTTCGAGCTTTCTTTCTAAAGCTGAAGCTTGACTCGTGGGTGTTTTTTCAAGCTTGAGCCCGACTCGTTTAATATTTATTAATTAATTTATAATCATTATAGTTATTGTTTTTCATAAATTTAGTTATTTTGTCATAATGTTATAAATAATAATTACTATAATTATTAAAATGTATACTTAATATATTATTTAAAAATTATGTAAATAATTGGCTCATTTAGGCTCTCGGGCTCTGGCTCGTTTACTAAACAAGTTAATTTTTTAGACTTAGGCTCGAGGTTGTTTAACTTGCATTTGCGGGTAAAATTATTATTGAATTTGATGTTTATGGTTTGCTAATTGTTGCGTTTTTTATTACGTTACTTATATTTATGGTTTTGCGTTTGTAGGCTGAATTAGAGTCAGACGAGGTGTTCGCTGATATATCTTTGATGCCTAAACCTGATGTTAGTCTACCTTCTGTATATCCTTGTGGTATGCGTGTAGTTAGCATTTGATTAATGGTTTGCTGGCACACTACTGGGATCAATGGAAGTTTTGGCACTACGAGAAATATGAGCGTTAGCGACGACCTTTTTAGCGGCGACACCAAGCATGTCGTCGCTAATGATCACAATCTGAAGCGCTCACATAACAAAGGAACTTCCGCCTTAGGTCACCTTTTGCTTATTAGACACGCCTCGTAAACACTTTTTAAAACTAACATATAGTAGAATAAGAAAAATAATTATTTTCATATGTATTTTTCTATAATATATTAGTCTATATTAGTCATTCTGGACACGGGTACCTGCAACCTGGATTACGGAAGAGAGACGAAAGGATTACACACATGGAAATCGAAGGAGAGAGACAAGAAGGAGGTGAATGGCAGTGAGTGGCAGGTGACGGGCGGTGGGCGAAGATGCTGAAGCAGCTGGTTGTATCTGGTTATAGTTTGTTGCTCCTTTTCTTTATCACACTTTATTTTTATGTTAAGTTATTAAAATATTAATCAAAATGATCCTTGCTACATAGGTGATAAGTTTTAAATGCGATAACGTTAGTGGTAAATATGAAATTGATGATAGGTGGTGGAGCAATACAAGTTGGGATAAGAAGTTACCCTTTGCTCGTGCAGATTGGTGGAGTTTTATATGTGGACATAGCCGGGTTCGAGGCGTGGACATACTCAAGGTATTGAGCCTAAACCACGACTCAATTTTTGATTTTGGGTAAGGTACATGAAAGCGGTCTGTTGATATTTTTGTTTGTGGTTAGGTCCGGCTCTTGTTTCTAAGGCGTTTTATCTTCAATTTCGGTCAATTACTCCTGGTGTTAGAAATGGAACACAGGTATTTTTTATTCCTATGTGCAAAAAAGTGACTCTTCTTTAAATTGTGTTAATCTAGATGTTATAGGTGGCACAATGGGCACACCGGGTAACGGGTCAAAACGGGTTCCGAGTGGCAAGAGGTGTACAATAAAAGCCGGTTTTAGGGCCGAAACCGGGACCGGTTATGCTAGTTTGGGTTCCCATTGTGAAAACCGGTTAAAAAACCGAACCGGTTTTTTTTAAAATCGGTTTTTTCCCACACAACAATAACCTGTTCGGTTAAAAACCGACCGGTTAGAAAAAAACCGATTTGTAGACCTCTCTACGGGTGGCCTGCAAACACTTTTATGTCTATTTTCTTAAAAAGTGTAATAACTAACTAATGCGTTTTTAAAAATAGAAAACAATTTGATACTAATTATTATAATTTGAAATATATATTTATTATATCAGTTAAAAATTGTATAAATAATGGGCTCGTTTAGGCTCCCGAGCCGGTTTAAGCATCACAAGTCAAGCTTGAGCTCGTTTAAGCCCGGCTCGTTTCAAGCTCTTTTTCGAGTCGATCTTGAGTAGGTCAGCTCATTTACATCTCTATCGACCACCCATTATTCCTCACGACCCTCATAATTTTCTGTTAACTTAATATAATAGTGGACTGGGAAAAACATCGTGTCAGTGACACTAATATGGTTAGGCGATTCTAATTGCTTTTGAAGAATGCCAAGCTTCATCAGCTCGTTATAGAGCATAAAAACAAATATTTATGTGTATGCTACTAGACAGGAGTGGCTTTATTCTCACTTGAAAATTTATCCCTTTTTACTCTTAGCTTGCCTTTTCTTCTCGGTTTTCTTTTTGTTCACTTTTTCTGTTTTGCAGATTGAGCCAATCCCAAGCAGAAATCTGCCTCCTAGGTTTTAACCAAATACATCTCGCAGTGTGAGCGGTTTACATATGATTTTTTAGTTTGTTATTCTCCTTTTCATATGCATGTTCAAGCATGACGAATGCCTTAGTATGTCCCTGGTAACCAAGTAAGTGTTTTTATAATTTGCTATATCTTACCAATTTGTTTTTCTCGTCCCCCAATACACACAGTACTGAGGTTTTTAGTTGTGATATGCAAAAGTGTTAACTGTAGGATGGCTCTATGTTTTATGTCTACTGGAAATTGTGTATTATTCTGTAGCTAAATGTGTTTTCTTTTTAATTTCTACTTTTATTTTTGAGAAAATGCTGGTACGTTGGGAACATCCATATACAGATGACGGGACAATTTCTTCAGGAGGTTTTTGCAAGCTAAAGTTGTGAAAAAGCAGTCGTTTGAAACTCATTAAGTGAATAAGGAGGATCATGAAAGAAAAAAAGTTGACCTTGAAGCTATACCACAAGATATTGATATCCAGCGACAAGACTTGGAAGATCTGTGTGGAATGTTACGAAACAACTACAAGTTGAAGATCAAGATGCGTAGAATGTTTTAGTTACTCTTTATTATTGTAATTGACACTTTGGTATTGACTTTTTTTGTTATTTGAGTTTGGAAAAGTATGTTAAGGTACACTATTTGACTAGCAATGATATTTGTGTTAATATTGTTTTGGCTAAATTGCGATTAAATTCATATTAATTAATAACAATTATATTTATGTCAGAAGTTGCATTTGCGTGTAAAAAAGGTTGCATTTACTGTAAAAAAAGGTTGCATTAAGCTTAAAAAAAAGGTTGCTATTTTGTAATAAAACTATAATAAAGGCTGCATTATAGTATATAAAAAGTTGCATTTAAGTGTAGGAAAAGTTGCATTAGAATGTAAAAAGGTTGCATATAATAAAGGTTGCATTTGAATAGTAAACGCAACACTTACAAAAATGGTTGCATTAGGCTTAAAAAAAGTTGCATTAGGTCTAATGCAACTGCTTCTAATGCAGCTCCCAATATAAGGTTGCATTAGGCCTAATGCAACCTTTTCAAGGCCTAATGTAACATTTTACTGGAGTTGCATTAGCTTCATTTTCTTGTAGTGTATTGAAATAGGATTACATTGATGTCATATACTTTTATTTTTCATTATATATGAGAATATATATATACACTAAGATTAAACACTAAAAAAGAGGTATCTTGTTATAAATTGATCGACTAAATAGAGTATTTATTTAGTTGTAATCAAATACATTGATCCGATAACAGTTCCTTTGTTATTGTTTATATGTATATTGTATATTGTATTATTGAAAATCTACATAGACAGATTTTATGTAGATTATGAATTAGGATTAGGAATAATGAAAATATTGGTTACATTATATCAGTATACATTTTAGAAATATAAGAATAATAAAGGCATATTTATAAAAACGTGTCTATCTAGTATTGATTAAGACGTAATTTTGTTATTGCTATAAACATATATGTACGCATTCAAGTTGAATACTAAATGTTTATAATAGTTGTTGCTATGTGACAGGTATATAAAAATGGGTTCGTCATGCGTAGCTGTGTTAGATGATGATTCCTCGTTAAAACTGGTATGCTACAAATGTTACAAAAAAAAAGTATATATAAATTGTGTTAGATAATATCTAAATCATAAATTTAACCACAGGTGCTGTCAATTGACTTTGTTAAGAGTGTATATGGTGATTATTGGCAAAGAACTAAACTAATGATACATCATGAAAGTCGAAGAAGTTGGCCAGTTTATTTGAGAAGTATAAGCGGGAAATCTGTTATCACTGACGAATGGAGTAATGTGGTAAGGGATCTTCAGTTGACAAAGCAGACATTCTTGCGCTTAAGGATAATCGAAGATAAAAATATTGAAATGGATTGTTTCGTCGAGAACATATGTGGTGAATCTTTTTTAACAGTAAACCGTTATGGCATTTTAAAGATAATAGTAAGTATACTAATATGTATGTATGTATTTTTTTTATTATAATTATAAAATAAATGCTATATATATATATTTGAGAATAAAATGCTACATAACTTTTCAGGTGATTCCAGAAGCTTATGTCACAAAATGTTACTCTTACACGCCAGTCAACGATTATTATAACATATGTGCAGCAGGTCAGATTTGGAAAGTTGAGACGAACAAAATAAATGATAATTATGTTTTTACAAAAGGTTGTCCGAAGTTATTTCATCATCTTGGGATAGAAGATGATGATATACTGTTGTTGATGAAGACGGACAGCAAAACATTTGAGTTAAAAATTTATCGTCGAGGACTTGAGGTTGTTTTGACCAACAAAGAAGAAAGTGAAGATGAGTCTCTACTGGAAATACCTAAAGACACATACTACAAAAACGTCCAGTTTGTAAGTATTTTCAACTTAAACTATAACAGTTTACTAATAAATACGACTTATTTACGTATCTTATTGTATACCAGAGATTCTGTGATGATGATGACTCGATAGATCAGATGATTTCTGAGGTACTAACCTTACATTTATGTAGATTAAAATACAATACAATCCGAATTTGTAATTTTATTAACTATCATACACAGATTCATGAAGGTAGTAAAAAAGAGGAGGTGAATAAGAACATTGCTGGAAAAGAAAAGTCGAAGGTAGAAACAAAGATTTCGATGACAGAAGAGACAAACCAACCAACAAAAGATGATGTAATTATTTCTAACATAATAATAGGTGATTAGTTTCATTAATATATGTAGACATATTTAATTAATAATCGTTGGTTATTGTTATCTAAAGTTAGTGGTTCTCTTAACAGCTTAAGAAGAAAGGAAAACAGGTTGAGGCATATTGTCACGCGGAGGTCAGTAAGGAGCTGATATGCGGGACATAAGTTGAAATGCCAAATGTCTCAACAGTTGGACAGAGAACTCGGAAACGGTTGGTACGTATATGATAAAATAACAATATTTAGTGATCAACATTTGTTATAAATTTAGATATTAGTCTAAATATAATGTATGTCTTAAAAAATAAGGTAAACGAAAAAAAGAAAGAGAGATGATCATGCATTGAAGATATTGGATGTTGAACGAAAAGTTGTTACAAGGACAAATACTGTTGAGAAAAGTGGTAAATATGAATTCACACAGAAAGGAGAAAACCGCATGGTATGTTTTTTTAACATAGTCAATAATAAACAGAAATACTATAACATGCATAAGGCTGATTTACTTGTTAATTACGTCATTCATGCAGAGAATGCCTGCTAATGTTGTAAGATTTTCCGGATTCAGAAATAAAGTGCATGAGTTAAAAGTGAGGAACATGAATGGAAAAACCATCAATATGAATCTTAGGCGCCAGAAGAATGGAAATGCTGTAAGGTATGCAATCGAAGGCTGGCCGATGTTCATGAAGGAGAATGGCCTTCGTTTGGGTGACACAATGCATTTCACATTTGTAAGTTCAGGAAATCTCCTGATCTTATCACACGTGGATGGGGTTAATGCAAGTTAACAGGTAATCTAATGATGAAGGTGTTTGTGTAGAAGAAATCATGACTCTTTTGTGCTAATGTTTTTATGTTTACTCTCTTTTGGACAAATCATCTATGGTTATCATGTATTATTTTGTTCCTAGGTAGTTTAAGGTTAAAGACAATTACTATTATATCATCCAACCACGTACCATATTTTTTAATGTAATTAACAGTTGGTATCGTGTATAAACACTTGTTGGTTATCAATGTTTAAATATATCTATTTAAAAACTAACTTGTGGTTGTTTATATGTCCTTCGGATTGTTTATATAAATTGTAAGTAAGATGTATTACAAATGTAATGTAAAAAAAATATGAAGTAAAAAGTAAAGATAAATATCGAAAAAAGCAAGGAATAAAATGACAGTTGGAAAGTAATATTAAAATAGTGAAACTATAAATCAAACTATAAATTTGAGAATACCTCTTTGTACACAACATTTGTAGTTTTATTAGTAACGTTCCCATCAGCGTCTAATATTAACATCCTTAAACCATCCATGCTTTTGACTCTTGAAACTGCAACATATAGTTGTCCGTGAGTGAAAACAGGCTGCTTTAGAAACAAACCAACCTTCGATAATGACTGTCCCTGGCTTTTATTTATCGTCATTGCAAAACACACAGCTATCGGGAATTGCCTTCTTTGAAGCTTGAAAGGTATTCGTTTGTCAGAGGGCGAAAGATTGATCCTTTGAATAAAAGTTCTAGTCCCAATATTATTACCAGATATAACTTTTGCTTCAATAATCCGATCACCAAGTGTAACGACTTGTAATCTTGTACCATTGCACAGAACGTTTTTCTGATCAAGGTTACGTAAAAGCATGATGGGAACACCAACTTTTAAAACCAACTTATGATTCGGCATTCCTGAAACTTTAAGACCATTTAGAACATCGGGGGGTAAACATTGTGACGAATATGGTCAGTTACATTCTCAGATTGGCAGATAGAATCTGAACTTAGATACTCTTTATGATCACCAGGAAACATTGCTAATAAGGTATCATTTATCTCGTGAACAACGTCGTTCTTAGGAGCAAGTATCGCTCTCTCTTGAAAATAACTTGGATCATTGAACGATTCAAGTATCGAAGGATACACAAAGTTGATCAGACTACCGATAGGGTTAGTGGAACCAGTAATCAACAGTTTTTGAGGTGTATCAATAACAGCTTCCCCGTCGTTGCGACCACCAAGTTTTCCCTCGCCAATATCCAAAAGCCATTTAGCAAACTCTTTTGTCTTGTCAATATCACCATGATTCATGCCAACAGTGAGCCTCATGTTTTTTGTTAGCGTTAGTAACTTGCATTTATTCCATATATATGACGAACTCAATGAAGCATTCACGATATCTTGTCTAGAGCCATTAGGAACAACAGGAAGAATTTGTCTAAAGTCACCACCAAATACAATTACCTTTCCTCCAAATGGTAAAGCTTCGCTGTTTGAACAATCAGGCATCAATATATCTTTTAAGGTTCTATCCAATGCTTCAAAGGCATGTTTATGAATCATTGGAGCCTCATCCCATATAATAAGTTGTGTTTTTTTAAAAAGATACGCAAGTTTAGATCCAGGCTTCATGCGGCAAAGAGAATCCTCATTTAGATTCAGAGGGATGGAAAACCGAGAATGGGCTGTTCGATCTCTAGAAAGTAGCAAAGAAGCTATACCGCTTGAAGCAACATTTAAAACAATTTCAGACTTACTCCGAATTGCTGCCAACAATGTCTTCCAAAGAAAGGTCTTACCGGTGCCACCATATCCGTAAAGAAAAAACACACCGCCTTTGTTCGTTCTAACAGATTCCATAATCTGATAAAAAACATTACGTTGCTCATCTGTTAAAAGTACTAACATATTATTCAACTCATCTTCCGTAGTATTTTGGTAATAAGATAACTCCTCATTGATCAATCGATTGTTAGACGAAGAAATAGACTCATCATTAGGGTAAGGCATATTTGAATAGTTCCTCAGCGATGAGTTACATCATCAGGGTAAGGCATATTTGAATAGTTCCTCAGCGATGAGTTATTACGAAGTAAGAACTTCTCAATCTCTAACAATGCCAAATTCTTTATTTCTTCGTCAGAGTAATGTAAATCTGCAAAAAAAAAAAAAAAAATAGATGATGTATTTAATAATACAATAAGTCGTACATTTGAGTATTAAAATATATTTTGGTAAATATGATATAAATGAATTTGAAGGGTAAATAATCAACATTTTTTTGGATAAATGAAGTTTTTTTTTTATTTCATTCAGATAATAAATTTATAAACAAAAAATAAGTAACTTGATAAATATATTAATTGAATAAATAGATAACATGCAAAAATTAAAGAAAGACATACCATCAACATTTAAATGTTTTTCTTGTCTATATAAAATGTCATCCGATAAATACGTCCATGTCTTCTCCTATACAAAATCAGGTCTAGACAAACTACCAGACATCAGCATTGTTCCAAATAACGTCCGTAGATAAGTAGCGCTTCCATACACATTAGCTTCTTTAATAGCTTCAACGTACTCGTTGTCATCATCCAAAAGCCCTAGCGCATAACATGCGTCCCTGAAAGTTGGATACAAAGTACCATTTACAATACGAATATCTTCAAAAGATTTTGGTCCCTTTACTTTGTTTAATAATATTCTGAGGTAGTATGCTTTACCAGCTGAAGGAAACACCGAACGAATCCTACCGATTGAAGGATGTCGTTTCCTTATATCCCAACTGCGAGTATTTAATTTAAAAACAAACTTTGAAGGAAACTCAACATAAGTAAGCTCACGTGCCGCAGGTAATCTTTCGTTACACTTCATCCAAGATAAGAACATAGTAGAAGCAACAGATGTGTAACACCTTGAAAATTCATGTCGAATAATGTACGAACACATGTCATAAGCTCTGAACGTGTGAAAGAATACTTTAGAGGGACTAAAGTTAACAAACAAGGAAACTATGTGAATATAAAGGTCCAAAGTGTCAACAATGGATAATTAAATTTGAAAATATCCCTACAAGATATTTATACCTTCAAACAAATAAATCATGGATCATACGAAGCTAAATATGAAAGAAAGTGAGGAATTACAAACCACATGGGCTAAATATGTCAACATGTGTAAAGTATACCTCTGGGTGACCTTTTAGCAGACCCGAAGCTTTGTAACGGTAAATTATACTCACTAGAAAATGTGGTAAAAATTTCATAAAGTTTCGCTATCGTATGAGAAAGTTATGATCAAATTCGTGTACGAGGGGTTAAAAGCGTCAATATTGAAATTTATGACTTTTCGGGTGATTACAAGTTGATCAAGGACTTGCCCATGTTTATACATGTTTTGGAACCCTTAAAAATAAGTTTAAAAGGGCAAAATTGCAAGAACAAGAGTCAAAACCACGTAACAAAGGACCAGGGACCAAAAATGCAATTGTTAAAACTTGTTTGGCTGGTTCTGGCAGGCCAGGCGGCCCGCGTAAGAGTCCCTTATGGACTTACGCGGCCCGCGAGAGAGACACGGCGATAGAAAAACCTGCAGGTGCCAGTTGCAGGCTGTAACCGACTTAAATGAGTTGTTTTCTTATACTAGAGGCCTCTCCAATGGTATAACTTACAGTAGGGGCACTTGTCTTGATCTGGTAACAATTGTAGACCCTTTTGGCATGATCTTAGATGATCAAAACTCATATATAAGGAGCTCTAGTTGTGACCATGTTGTTCATTCATTTGCAAAAGTTCACAACTTCATCTCTGGAGCTCTCTGGACATCAAGCCAACTTCTTAGTGGTCCCTAATCATAATTAGGACTCTTGTAAGTATACTTAACCTTTCTAAATTTGTTTTAGCTTAGTTAATTAGCTAAAAGTCAAACCGTCATAATTAAGGTTTGACTTCGTGATTAATTAAAATTTGTCCAGTCAAATCACGAATTAAAAATACCTATAAGTAGGTAATTATGTGGGTAATAAACCCCTAAAAGGGTATTCTCAAATTCCCACTCTAACTATGTTAATTGTCGAGTCAAAGCTTACTTTAAAAAGTCAACAGAATGTTTATTTTCAAATTAATGCATAATTAGCAATGTAGGATACATGCAACCTGTTTGATCATTAATATAACTTGGTAACTAATGTAAGAACATGTCCCAACATGTTCAACTCGACAATTTTCAGTTTAGGCTCGGTTTGGAACCGAAAGTCGCATAGTTTGACTTCTGCTTTGACTTTCAGTTCTGACCCGTTTAAGCCAAGTTTAGGATTGCCTTAGAGCTTCTTTTGGACTTATACACATGTTAGTATAACCCTCTGTGATTTTACAACTTGGTTCATTAGAAACCCGATTCACATGCATGTTTCCGGTAAATGCTTATATGTTGACCATTATGCCCAAATAAACTTAAAATATGATTTTTGGAAATATGAAAAGGTAGACACCTTAGCTACTGATTTATAAGCTTGCACCAAAAATTTGACATCAGTTTGAGGTATAGATTAAGGGTTATGGTCATTAGCGTAATTAGAAGCTTCTTTAGTAATTAAATGGCGTAAATTGCATATAGCCTATCTAAACCCAATTTTTTATACAAAACTTTGTACCCACTGTTATAAAATAATATTTTGGGATTTTTAAAGGGTTTTATTCAATTTTAGGCTGAGCATAACTTAGTGTTCTAAGCTTAATTCGGCTAATGCCGGTTTTGCCCTTTTGGGCTATAAAATGAGTTTTATAAATCCTATTGACCCCAAACCTTTTTCTACTGATCTAATATATTAAATAAAGTATTTTAAGCCTTCTGGAATTTTAAAAATATCAGCCTTCTATACCAAACCCGGAAATGGCTCCAAATCGCCTTTTTAAGCGTTTTTAACGCATAAGTATGTACTAGAACCTTTTTAAACAAATGGGGTTGAAACCTACTGAGTATTCAGTAAATTTTTATATTTTAACAGTAGGCTAATGTTTTAAACTTAGAATTTCAGTTTTGACCTTTTAGGCCCTTGTGAAATTACCAAAATGCCCCTACGGAGCATAATATGGTTATAAGAAATAAATTTCACATATATATGATACCCTACTGTTATAACTTATTAAATTAAGTATATTTACTGATTTAATCAGACCTGTAACCCAGGTTATTAGTTAAACTCTTTCACACCCTTTAAAATGACCAAAATGCCCTTATGAGGCATAGTTTGGGTTTAAAACCATTTGGGGCATAATGGAAGGTATCTTACTGATATCACAACATGTTTAAGGCATATTAACTTAGGAAACTTGTATATGACTCTTATGGTTACTCGTTACGCACTTTACGCGTTCGGATCGGCTTATGTAACTAGTTTACCCATTTTAGCCGAAACGGGTCAAACCATATCAGTTCTGTCTCAAAATCCAGAATGTGATTAAGTTACCCATATTAAACAAGTATGCAAACTTGTCGGGTCAAAACCACATTCTAAAACGGTCTTCGCCTTATCGTGCGTTTAAACCGTAATCTTCATTTAAAACTAACCGGTCTAAGCTTAGGCTAAATTAAAAGACCCGTTAGGATTCTAATAGGTTATTAAAAACCTTCATTCCAGATATAGGAGCCCAGTAAAAGCTATCTGTACTTGCTGATTTGATATGGCTGGGATTAAATCTATATTTAGCTCAGGTAAATACATTTAACTTATTTTCCCTTATATGGGCTTGGGGTACGGTATATAAAATACCGCTTGGTTGGGTAATTGACCTTAACCGGTCGGTGGTTAAGTGTTGTCAAAATGACCCGTTTGAAAATATTGTTTTGTTTGTTTAACGCCTTTGGGAGTTTAATGACCATGTCCCGGATATCCTTGGCATCATTCAAAGAATGGCCACGACCTTAGCACACGGGTGTAGGCGTACACCCGTAGTGCATTCAAATCAATAAAGTATAATTGTCGGTACGAGAGAAGTCTCGCGGCAGAACTATACTAAGTGGTGTGTCTATTAATCTTTAACCCGGCACGACCCGGAAAACTGAACGCATAATAAACATGTAATTCTTTTACAAGATTATAAGCAAATAATTATCCCAAGTTATAAAAAGTTTTGTGCCGCGGGCATTCAAATCAATTTTAAACCTTTTCAAAATGAGTCAGTTAAATTTACCAGTGTAAACTGACGTATTTTCCAAAAAGGCTAAGTGCAGGTACTACGCGTAATAGGCTGGCCACTCCTTAGCATCAATAAAAGTCTCGCAAGCTTAGGATGCATGAAGTCTGTTGAATAAAAGTTTCCGCTTTGTTTTGATCCGCCTGTGGATCTGTTTCAACTGTTTGTGATACTCGATATTACAATTTTATTTGGTTGAAATAAATCTATCTTTTGCTTCCGTTGTGCATTTATATTTTGTATTGTTTGACTATGACGATATCAACTACGTCACGGAACCCCCACCAGGCCCACCGGTGACACGTGGAAAATAGGGGTGTGACATGTTGGTACCAGAGCCAATGCTGAGTGAATTAAACACTAGCCTTTTGTGTTTAATCTCAGTTAAATAAATGCACATTCCTCGAGTTCCGAGTCTAGACAAAGAACATAGGACAAACTCTGTTTTGTTTTGTTTTATTTGGTCTTTATTTTATTCTATATTTGTTGTAGTATCTTAATCATGTTTGCAGGTAAGAATGCCGCCAAGGTTTTTGAGAGGAAGAGGCAAGGGCCCAGTAACGGGCCATGACCATGAAGCCGGGCCTTCGCACCGGCGTACACCATCGATCACAATGAGCACTAGCCCTCAGGAGCCGTGGAGGGTTTACGTTGAACCCGGGAGGCGATCAGTCTCCTTAAGTTCCTCACCCTCCTATTTGCATTCTTTCAGGCCGCAATCCGAAAACGAGCCCGACAACCCTCCGCCTTCCTTCATACCGTTGCATCGGTCAAACTCCCACCATTCTTTTGGTGACCCTGCCCCTGCCTTCCAGAGCCGGTTCAACCCGGGTAATTTCATCCAAGAACCCGTGGGTTTTAACCCACTTGGACCAGAAGATAACTTTTCTGGTGATAACGACATGGATGAAGATACGGATCCCATGGAGCCTGCAACCGGGACCCCGAACCACCCCATCGAAATCTCCGATGGGTCATCTTTTCATGGATCACCTTACCGTGGTCCTGACAGCTACCAAGCGAGGTTCAACCAGTGGGACTGGTATTTCATGCCCTCTGAACACTCGTCCCCATATCAGCAGCAGCAGCAACAGTAGGATCCTTCCGAGGATTCCCGATTTGTGGCAGTCACTCCGCCACCACCACCACCACCAGTGGAGCAACCGCTTCCGGAACCATCGAGGCGGAGAAGGTCAAACGCGCGGATGTCCGTGCGAGCCCCAGCCCTCGAGTGGCAGTCATTATCCGCCACTCCAAGAAGAAGAAGACTCGCAGATGGGGGTCCATCAAACCCCGTCACGGAGGCAAACTGTGCACCTGTGGTGCCACCATTGGGTTTTGATAACCCAATCCCTGCTTATGCCGGTTCAGCGGCATATAACCCGTTTGAGGTACCGGGCCACAACAGCTACAAGTATGCCAATGTGGACCCATACTAGGAGGCATGGGACTACAATGCTCGTCACCCACAGGGACCCTATGGTGGTCTTTGGACCGCTGGTTACCCAACTTATGGGTACCAGCGTCCGCCACCTCCTCAACCTCTGTATCAGCCGCCACAGCCGCAGCTAATTCCGCCGGAGCGCCAACAAGAGGTTCTCAATAGGTTGAACCAAGTTGAGCAAGAAGTTCGAGAAGACCGCAGGGAGCGGCAAGGCTTCTTCAAGGGTCTGTCAGACCTACTCAAGGGGAAGTCCAAAAGAAGGGGTCATTAAAGACCTTTGTTGTTTATTTTTTTTGAGTTGTAATCAAGTCCCTGTGCGGACTTTTTGTTTCTGTACTCAGCTCCTGCGCGGGCTTGTCTTTTAGTATTCTGCCCTTGCGTGGGCATGTCTTTTAGTTAACCCCTGCGTGGGTTTGTTCGTTTGTATTTCACCCCTGCGTGGGCATGTTGTTTCTTAGAAAGTCCCGTTTAGGGCAAATGTGTACTTGTTAAATTTTAGTAATGGAATGGTTGAATTTAAATTTTCATATTTGTTTATTATTAAGTATATGCATAAACTTAAAACACAAAGTAAAATGAAAATAACATTCCTATAAAAGATCTACCATTATATTAAAGTGGCAAAATCTAAAAAGGACAAGACCTAGCCATGTGTCATTTTAAGACAAGGCCAAGATGGTATCTCCATAATTAGATTCAGATCTATAATTAACATCTCAACTTAGGATTGTTCTGCGTTTAATATTAAAAGAGAATCTTAGGGGTAAAACCTATCCACGTGTCATTGTAGATATGGCCAAGATGGTAGAACCTGTCCAAAAGATTCCAAATTTTGTTAACATCTGTAAGTATGTTAACATGCTGGGCAAATTGTGATGCAGTAAAAATCACACAGGCCATCTTTAAAATGGGTTAATTTAATTTCCCTGTAATTATATGACCATCCCTCAAGGATGAAGTGTAACATCCCGAAAATATAAGTTCATAAAATTTACAATTTATTTGTAAATAAATTAGTAAAATAAACTAACTAGGGGTGACACTAACCTAGTTAGATAATGACTAGTGAGTAGTTAAAGGACAAAAAGGGGACTAAAGAAAATTAGAGGGACCAAAAAGGGATTAAACTAAAATTTAGTTTAATAAAACATGAAAAATAGAAATCTCAAACACACATACGTGTGTGAGATCGACCAGACAAGAGCAGGGGGCGACCAAGTTCATCAAAACCCTAATTCAGCATAAAATCTCTAAATTGAAGGATCAAACTCAGTCCAAATCAAAATCCGAACATAGATTAGTGATCCTCATCACAAGGGGGTTACAAGGTATGTAAAATTTGGTGTTAATTCTCTGTTTGAAATTCTCATGAAATTGGGAAATCTGAAATTTGATGATGCATGTTTGTGATTTGGTTAACTTAGTGATGACATGGTGTCTAGGAGTAAAAACCTAGACAATAACATGTGAAATTATGGCTAATTCCTGAAATTCTCATGAACACCATGAAGGTGATTCATGGGTTTTGTGGAAAACTAGTAAACACTAGGGTTTAGAAGGATTATTCTAGTGTGATTTGGTCATAGAAAGCAATTTCTGAAATTATGATGTTTAAAAGTTACATGAAGGCTTTATTGATGAATAAGTTTAGCTTAATAGCAAACTATGAACTTGAAACATGAATGATATAAAATTCTGCCCGATAGGTGTTCGCATAAATGCCTCAAAGAAGACTTAAATCTGAAAATTTGAGTTAACCGTATGATTGTGATGTCTAGGCAAAATATGCGAATTGTGAATTAAAAGGAGTTCTAAACGTGTTTTCGTTGAACTCAATAGGCAAAGAATCCGGATCGTCAAGCGGACAAGCCGGAGCGGATACGCGTTTGAAGGGTGTGCTCTAAAGGTACGCGACTTGTCGTCTCGTTACATTTATGTTGATAAGCCTAGTCGTAAATACGTTAATGTTGTTATAGCAAAAATAGTTGCGTTTGGTGAGCCTAGGAAGTGATGGAATTCACTCGACAAACCAAACGGGTCAAAATAAATAGTTGGGTAATTATGGTTAGAAAGCAATGTCGACGAATTATGAAGGTATGTAACTTGACCCGTTACATTTATTAGATTTGATGATTTTAATGTAACTAAATCTTTGAATAAGAGTTGTTTTGAAATAAGCGATGAAGTCGTATATTGATTGATTGATTAAACTCGGTTGGTACTCGTTGGTAGTCGTCATAGAGGAGGACTCCTTAGACGAGCCAAACGGGTCAAATAATCTAGTAAAACATGATTAAGGCTCCGGAATACGAGGGAATGTTCTTTGATTTTGCTTAATATATAACATGTTTGAGTCACTAGAATCTGATGTAGTGGTTTGTTAGAAAAGTAAATTCCAGGAGTTGGGTTTGAGTGAAATGAACAAAACAAACGAGACATGGAATTTCCAGGTACCACCGTAAATTACGGTAGTACCGTAATTTACGGTAAAGATCATAGATTGTTACGATGTGGGTCTCCTGGTTTACGTTGACCAGAAATCTCCAGGTCTCACCGTAAATTACGGTGATACCGTAATTTACGGTGGATCCAGAATAACTTATATATATTTTTGTTATTTTTAATGTGACGTCAAACCTTGGAATTATGTTATATCATATCGTTAAAACTAATGATTTTAACGGTTTGATCATAGGTAACAAGATGGATCTTACGGATGGCGATCAAGCACATAATGAAGAACCGAACACTACATTTTGAAGCTTCCGCAATGTTTTAAATCTTTAGTAGTATTATGTACGGGTTGTAAACGTTATTAAACTACTTTTGAAATGTTTTAACTTAGCCACTAGTTGACTAAGGTTGATGTACTTATGAGTTCCGTTAACGAATACTTGTCACTTAATCAATATTCTGGATATGATGGTGTATTTTACTATTAAAATCAAGTGATAAATAGAAGGGTGTTACAAGTTGGTAATCAGAGCTTAAGGTTGTCAACAAAGTGTTCGGTTCAAGCTTGATCGATCGTCCGGTAAGGATTAATTATTCATGTTAGTAGATCTTATCCTATTTAAATGAAAGAGATGGAAATTAATGTGCATGGGAAGAGTGCGTTAATACACTCAAACCCGGAAAGTGCACTAAATGAGAACGGTCAAAGCAAGTTACGAACTTGGCTAGACCGAAGCAAACAAAGTTATGTTATAAATGAGATGTTTAATAATTGATGTAAACATTTCTTGGAAATTAATGTGCATGGGAAGAGTGCGTTAATACACTCAAACCCGGAAAGTGCACTAAATGAGAACGGTCAAAGCAAGTTACGAACTTGGCTAGACCGAAGCAAACAAAGTTATGTTATAAATGAGATGTTTAATAATTGATGTAAACATTTCAGTTTCAAGACATCCGGTAAGAGTTACTTATAATTGAGATTAAACAATATGAAATATGCGAAAAGTGTATGGGAGGAGTGTATAAATACGCTCGAACCTGGGAAATACACTAAGTAAGAAAGGTAAGGCAAGATATGTACTTGACCAAACCGAAGGAAAATAACACATTACTTATGACTAAGTGAGTGTGATATAAATTCCGTATAATAAGATGGAAATGAATTAAATAAGTATTGATTAACCATTATGGATGTTTCAGTTAAAGAAATGTCTGCAGTAACCAGAGATGATTCGGCATCTCAATTGACTGAGCAAATGAAAGCTAAGATTTCCGAGGCAGTCGGAAAAGCTCTGGAAAATAGTCTATCACATTATATTGATAGATTACAAACCACAATCGTACCGGTGGTGGATGGTATGATGGCTGAATTGAAAGACATCATATTACAAGAAATAGAAGAGAGGAGGGTATTGGATATGAATCCAAGTTCCGTAAAGAAGTCCAAGTCTAATAAAGCTCCCAAGAGAGGAGTTACAAAAACTGTGTTACATCAGTGCAAATTTTGCGGAAAAATTCACAAGGGCACGTGTGGTAAGCCAAGACACAAGAAGTCTAAACGTCCAGAAAGGCTTGGAACCAAAGACGCAACTGACACAATGTCTGATGCCCAGAAGTCAAGGACAAGGTCGTCTTATATAACAGCCGCAGAGATTAAAACTGAACCCGATATCATTTCAGGTATGTTTCTTGTAAATTTAATTTAACACAAATTTATCCGATGCAAGTGCGAATGATAGTTGCATAAAGGCATATATGAGTAATGAATTGGGAAAATTATGTAAAAGAAATACCTATATGAAGGTATATATATATATATGTAGATAAGAAAATAAATAATGGAGAGTATGTGAAACCGAGGTAAAAGTAATCTCGGTAAATATTTCAACGGGAAGGAGTGCATGTACACTCGAACCCGGGAATGCAATGAAAGACAAGTGTCATAACGGGAAGGAGTGTGCGTACACTCGAACCCGAGAACTTAACGAAGTGAATAAATGTTGGGTTGGGAAGGAGTGTAATTACACCCGAACCTGGAAATTGTATTACTAGCGAATGGCAAGGGCAAGGTTGTACACTTGGTTAAACCAAATAAACGATACATATTATTCGCCACTACGAATAAGAAAGTATCGTCAAATGCGAATTTAGAAAATTGGGTATGGGTAACCATCCAAGTAACATATTATTAACCAAACCCGTATGAGGAAGAACAATAATTACATTGATAAGTGTAGTTGAATAAAAGATTAGTAAAATAAACATATTAGAAGTGTTAGAACGAAAACGGGTAAACCCCAAGAGCTATAAAACGATAGCAATGGTTTTACCTAACAAGGCCTAAGAAATGAACCCTCGGGACATTAATAAAAGAGACGGTGATGCAGATTAAAAGTTAAAAGACTCAGATTAAGAGTTATGACTAAAGGACGATGAAATTCTGCAAAACAGGAATTTCGATAGTTTTGTTCAACTATTCCAATGTTGGACGGGCTTGAATAAAGTATAGTACTTGATATTTCAAGTAAGTGCTAACCGAATAGTGAAAGTGCGAAATATTAGTAAATCTACGTGATAGGTCGTAAAAGATTATGGAAAGGAAAACGCAAACCAATAAAACCGGGGTGTTAAAAACATTAAGATAACGAACCCGGTAACGGGTTGAAAGGAAGTAGAGGCATAAACCAAATAACGGCATGAGTAAAATAAACCGACACGAAGGACACATAAGAAGTCATAGAGTCGGAAATATTATAGGAAGGAAAATGAGTGTAGCCATAGACTAAGGTCAAGGTAAAACTAAACATGGCGTAACGTGATCACGGACACAAAAGTAATATAGAATGTAATCACGTTATAGTGTAAATGACTAGATATGGAAGTACAAACACGCAAAGAGGGCCGATGACGGCAATATTGCATACTCGAATGACGAGGTATGAGGTAAAATGGTGACCAATTAGTTTGGGCAATAAAACAAGTTGTAGCCTAATTAACATTGTGACCTAGGTAGAGCGCTTGTTAATATAAAACTAGCGTCAAGTAAGTATGGCTTATACTAGACTTATATTTTAGAATAATTCTCTATCGTATTGGTTACGAATAAGATGAATACATAGTTGAGGTATGACGTTTTGGCGTGTAGACGTACGGAACAAGATAGTTGAGCATGACAAGAAACCATGTGGAGGGTTTTAAAAGAGGTTAAATCGGTAATTCGATCATTTTATGGCGAATGGAAAATGAATTTTTTTAAATGAGTACCTTATAGGGTAAACCAAAACAAACAATAATGGCAAAACGGTAAATTGGTCACGCGTCGACCATAACTGTTGGTTTTAAAAAGACGCTTATGAAGTATGCCTTAATAGGCCGAAAAGTGTTAAGAAATGAATTAAAAGTAAAACGACCGCCCGATGTAAATCGGAGCGAGTCATATAGTCGAGATGAAAATACATGTCATCTCGCTAATAAAATCGGCCATTTAGACCAAACGGGTCAAAGGGTGAAGATACCACCTTTTAATAATGGCGACTAATGATTCTTGTCGAGTTATATGATTTCAGGAATAAATGTAGAAATGATATTTGCATCACTATTATTTAGCGAATATTATAGCAAGGCATTAAAACAGGTCAATACATTGACCCGAGCCAGGTATGTGTAATGGAGTAATTACTCATTTAGAACGTAAGGTTCAATGAGCATTAAGGGTCTGTTTGGTATGCGGTAATGGAATAGACAAGGGAATGGAATGGACGAGGTAATGGAATGGACAAGGGAATGGAATGTATCATTACCATTCCATGTCTCGTTTGGTTACCATGTGGGAATGGAATGAATTATTATCGTGTATTGTTTGGTAGGCAAGAAAATTAAGGAATAAAATCGATGGTGAGTGGTGGTGGTCGATGGTAGTGATTGTAGGTGGTGGTGGCAGCGATCGATGGTGGCGGCGATCGGTGGTGGCGGCGACGATGATGGGTGGTGGTGACGGAGGGTGGCGGCGGCCGTCGATGGTGGTTGGTAGCGGCAGTGGTTGGTGGTGGCGGCGACGGTGGTAGTGGTTGGTGGCGACGAGCGGCGTTGACGACGGTGGTGGTTGTTGGAAGCGGTGGTTGGTAGCGGCGATGGTTGGTGACAGCGGTGGTAGGTGGCGGCGGCGGTGGTCGGTGGCGGCGGTGGCGGGTGGATGGCGGCGGCGATAGGCGTCGGTGGTGGTGATGGTAGTGGTAGTGAGTGGTGGCGAAGGTGGGGGGTTGTGGTGTTGTTAATGAAGGGTGCAAGAGGGGATGGAATGAAAAAAAAACATGGGGGGTGGATGGAATGATTTTGAGGGAATGGAATGCCTTATGGAATGGGTGATTCCATTCCCTTGACCAACCAAACACCTTTTTCTTCATTCCCTCATAATGACCCATTCCATTCCGCCTCTCATTCCTGCATAACAAACACTACCTAAATGAAGTCTTAGATGGACAATGGGTTACTTAAATGGGTAAACCGAATGTTTTAAAAGGGGGCCGGGCATGTCGAAAAGCATAATGATTTTTTTTCAAACAAGATCATAACTCAAAAGAAGAATTATGGGTCAAACATGCTCTCAAAAGACCTTGTAGTAATTGAAAGACTAAAAAGGACCAAAATGCCCTTGTTAGCTAATTCGAACAAACAACCTTTAAAGGTTGTTTGGAAACGAGTTTTATGATAGGTAAATACTTAGAATAAGTATAGAAGCCGAAAGAGATATTATATTAGTCAAATGGCACTATTTGAGTTTTTGCCGTAAAATAATGATTCGAGATGTAAAATTTGGTTTATATAGGTCACCACATTAAACCCACCGTAAATACAGTTGTGGTGGGAGATTATAGGATAAGAAATGTGGTGATAGAATGCTAGAAGCAATTGCGAAACAAACAAATTGATCAAGTCAAGATCAAGTAGGAGCATAGGAAAGGTTCAGACTCTACGTGGGAGTCTGAAGAGGAGATGCGACGTCTCTACCCTACATTATTTGGTACGTACTTCGGTTTCGGGGACGAAACCCTTTTAAGGGGGATGGACTTGTAACATCCCGAAAATATAAGTTCATAAAATTTACAATTTATTTGTAAATAAATTAGTAAAATAAACTAACTAGGGGTGACACTAACCTAGTTAGATAATGACTAGTGAGTAGTTAAAGGACAAAAAGGGGACTAAAGAAAATTAGAGGGACCAAAAAGGGATTAAACTAAAATTTAGTTTAATAAAACATGAAAAATAGAAATCTCAAACACACATACGTGTGTGAGATCGACCAGACAAGAGCAGGGGGCGACCAAGTTCATCAAAACCCTAGTTCAGCATAAAATCTCTAAATTGAAGGATCAAACTCAGTCCAAATCAAAATCCGAACATAGATTAGTGATCCTCATCACAAGGGGGTTACAAGGTATGTAAAATTTGGTGTTAATTCTCTGTTTGAAATTCTCATGAAATTGGGAAATCTGAAATTTGATGATGCATGTTTGTGATTTGGTTAACTTAGTGATGACATGGTGTCTAGGAGTAAAAACCTAGACAATAACATGTGAAATTATGGCTAATTCCTGAAATTCTCATGAACACCATGAAGGTGATTCATGGGTTTTGTGGAAAACTAGTAAACACTAGGGTTTAGAAGGATTATTCTAGTGTGATTTGGTCATAGAAAGCAATTTCTGAAATTATGATATTTAAAAGTTACATGAAGGCTTTATTGATGAATAAGTTTAGCTTAATAGCAAACTATGAACTTGAAACATGAATGATATAAAATTCTGCCCGATAGGTGTTCGCATAAATGCCTCAAAGAAGACTTAAATCTGAAAATTTGAGTTAACCGTATGATTGTGATGTCTAGGCAAAATATGCGAATTGTGAATTAAAAGGAGTTCTAAACGTGTTTTCGTTGAACTCAATAGGCAAAGAATCCGGATCGTCAAGCGGACAAGCCGGAGCGGATACGCGTTTGAAGGGTGTGCTCTAAAGGTACGCGACTTGTCGTCTCGTTACATTTATGTTGATAAGCCTAGTCGTAAATACGTTAATGTTGTTATAGCAAAAATAGTTGCGTTTGGTGAGCCTAGGAAGTGATGGAATTCACTCGACAAACCAAACGGGTCAAAATAAATAGTTGGGTAATTATGGTTAGAAAGCAATGTCGACGAATTATGAAGGTATGTAACTTGACCCGTTACATTTATTAGATTTGATGATTTTAATGTGTAACTAAATCTTTGAATAAGAGTTGTTTTGAAATAAGCGATGAAGTCGTATATTGATTGATTGATTAAACTCGGTTGGTACTCGTTGGTAGTCGTCATAGAGGAGGACTCCTTAGACGAGCCAAACGGGTCAAATAATCTAGTAAAACATGATTAAGGCTCCGGAATACGAGGGAATGTTCTTTGATTTTGCTTAATATATAACATGTTTGAGTCACTAGAATCTTATGTAGTGGTTTGTTAGAAAAGTAAATTCCAGGAGTTGGGTTTGAGTGAAATGAACAAAACAAACGAGACATGGAATTTCCAGGTACCACCGTAAATTACGGTAGTACCGTAATTTACGATAAAGATCATTGATTGTTACGATGTGGGTCTCCTGGTTTACGGTGACCAGAAATCTCCAGGTCTCACCGTAAATTACGGTGATACCGTAATTTACGGTGGATCCAGAATAACTTATATATATTTTTGTTATTTTTAATGTGACGTCAAACCTTGGAATTATGTTATATCATATCGTTAAAACTAATGATTTTAACGGTTTGATCATAGGTAACAAGATGGATCTTACGGATGGCGATCAAGCACATAATGAAGAACCGAACACTATATTTTGAAGCTTCCGCAATGTTTTAAATCTTTAGTAGTATTATGTACGGGTTGTAAACGTTATTAAACTACTTTTGAAATGTTTTAACTTAGCCACTAGTTGACTAAGGTTGATGTACTTATGAGTTCCGTTAACGAATACTTGTCACTTAATCAATATTTTGGATATGATGGTGTATTTTACTATTAAAATCAAGTGATAAATAGAAGGGTGTTACATGAAGTGCCTACGGGTAATAATTAACGTCCTCTGGGACTAAGAGACAGTAGAAGTCTACAACTCACTGTCTAGAAAGGTTTTTGAACTGCGATTCAGACCCAAATACCTCGATTCTGTGAAAATCCTGGTTATAAATTAAAACCGTCCTTGGGATTAGAATTTTATGCTAATATTAAAATGTGATATAGGATTATAATAAAGGTCCTGAATAAATAAATGAATAACAAATTAACCAGAAATGGCTAATTAAAACCATGGTTAATAAAATTATAAAACACTGTAAAAGCTTCTAAATAAAACCTTGCCCATTATTTTCTATATGAAGCATTTGAAGCTACATGGCTGGGTCGGACGAGGTGAACAGTCGTCCAGTGGAGAACCACGAGAATGCTAAAATACAAGTTATAGGTGCAAAATTGCAAGCATTAGTTGACAATGCTGTTGCAAAGGCTATGGAACGTCAGTACAGTGATTATAGTGGGACCCGAAGTAGGACCCTATCTACATCACCTTCCAAGCCTAAAACTCATCCCAAGGCTCATAATAAGCCACCACCTACCCCACCTAAGTTTAAGAAAAATAAGTCTAAGAAAGATGATGACAGACATTCCTCCAACGAAAATAGTATTCCATTCAAGAAGATTGTGTTTGATGATGCACCACGTGCCAAGTCCTGTACATATAAATATTTTGTATCTTGTAAGCCCCGGGATTTTACTGGGGAGAAAGGGGCGGTGGATTGCATGACTTGGTTGGATGAGATGGACACGGTGGTAGACATAAGTGGTTGTGCTGAAAGGGACATTATGAAGTTTGTGTCACAGTCTTTCAAGGGTGAAGCCATAGCATGGTGGAGATCGTTGATTCAAGCCACCGGAAAGGTACATTTGTACAACATGTCTTGGGAACAATTTGTTACCGTCATCAAGGAAAACTACTACCCTCAGCATGAGGTTGAAAAGATAGAGTCTGATTTTCTATCTCTGGTTATGAAGAACCTGGATTGCCAGGCTTATCTCACAAGCTTCAATACTATGTCAAGGTTAGTTCCCTACCTTGTGACACCTGAACCTAAGAGGATAGCCCGTTTTATTGGGGGTCTGGCCCCAGAAATAAAAGCAAGTGTCAAGGCCTCTCGGCCTGCTACATTCAGATCAGCAGCTGACATATCTCTGTCCCTCACGCTGGACGCAGTTAGACAGAGATCGCTGAGAAATACGGATGCCGAGAAAAGAAAACGCGAAGATGACAGTTCACGACGCTCAGACAAGAAGCACAAGGGAAACAACGACCACAAGAAGGAGTCGGGTTCTAAGAAAGGCGATCAACAGACGGGTGATAAACCCAAATGTAAGGTTTGTAAGAAGCACCATTTTGGGAGGTGCAGGTATGAGTCGAAATCCCAGTCCCAGCCGAAAGCATGTGGGATTTGCAAGTCATTAGAGCACAAGGCTTTGGATTGCAAAAAGATCAAAGATGCTACGTGCTATAACTGTAATGAAAAGGGGCATTTTAGGACCAACTGCCCAAAGCTTGCAAAGAAGGCTGAGGAGGGAAAGAAAACCAATGCTAGGGTCTTCCAGATGAATGCACAGGAAGCTATTCAGAACGACAATGTGATAACAGGTACCTTCCTCGTAAATGATATCTATGCAAGGATACTTTTTTATTCTGGAGCAGATAAATCCTTTGTAGATAATAAGTTCTGTGAGTTATTGAAATTACCTGTTAAAGCCTTGAGTGTGAAATATGAATTGGAATTAGCTGATGGAACCATAGAAACCGCTTCGACTGTATTAGATGGATATGTCATATCCATTAGGAACCACTCTTTTCCTTTGTCCTTATTACCTTTTAAGCTAGCTGGCTTTGATATAGTGATAGGCATGGATTGGTTATCGCAAAACCAAGCCTAGATTGTGTGTAACAAGAAACAAGTGGTTATCAAGACTCCGTCTGGTGAACCACTTACCATTCAGGGAGATACTCAACATGGATTGCCTGAGCAAGTGACGATGCTCATGGCATCCAGATGTCTGAAGAAGGCTTGTGTCATCTATATGGCACAGGTAACCATTGATGAGGAGAAGCCTAAGATTGAAGATATACCTGTCATTTCTGACTACCCTGAAGTTTTCCCGGAAGAGCTGCCTGGTTTGCCACCAGATAGGCAAGTGGAATTCAGGATTGACATCATCCCTAGAGCTGCACCTGTTGCTAGAGCGCCTTATAGATTAGCACCAACAGAGATGAAGGAATTGAGGACGCAGCTAGATGATTTGCTAGCCAAAGGTCTTATTAGACCTAGTTCGTCTCCATGGGGAGCACCAATCTTGTTCGTCAAGAAGAAAGATGGTTCGATGCGTTTATGCATCAATTACCGTGAGCTTAATAAGGTCACTATCAAGAATAGGTATCCTTTGCCCAGGATCGACGATCTGTTCGATCAGCTACAAGGAGCGAGCTACTTTTCCAAGATTGATCTAAGGTCAGGCTATCATCAATTGAAGGTCAAGGATGAAGATGTACACAAAACTGCGTTTAGGACTCGTTATGGTCATTACGAGTTCCTAGTGATGCCTTTTGGGCTCACTAACGCACCTGCCGCATTCATGGATCTCATGAATCGCGTCTGTAAGCCTTATCTAGACAAATTCGTCATCGTCTTCATCGATGACATTCTCATTTATTCAAAGAACCAAGCTGACCACGAGAAGCATCTTCGATGTATTCTGTAACTACTTCGGCAGCAGAAACTTTATGCCAAATTCTCAAAGTGTGAATTTTGGCTTCGTGAAGTCCAATTTCTTGGACATGTGGTTAGTGACCGTGGTATCCAAGTAGATCCCGCTAAGGTTGAAGCTGTAATGAACTGGCAAGAGCTGAAGACGCCTATGGAAATTCACAGCTTCCTAGGATTGGCAGGATACTACAGATGCTTTATTGAAAACTTCTCAAGAATTGCAGCACCCCTGACTCTACTCACTCGCAAGAATAGCAAGTTCGATTGGGGACCTAAGTAGCAAGAATCTTTCGATATTTTGAAGCAGAAGCTGAGCAATGCTCCTGTACTGACATTGCCTGATGGGATCGATGAGTTTGTAGTTTACTGTGACGCATCACACACCGGGATGGGTTGTGTGTTAATGCAGAAAGGCAAGGTCATTGCCTACGCTTCACGACAGTTGAAAGTGCACGAAAAGAACTACACCACCCATGATTTGGAACTGGGTGCCGTTATATTTGCACTTAAGCTTTCGAGGCACTACCTGTATGGAACTAAGTTTGTGATCTACTCTGATCACAAAATTCTTCAACACCTGTTCAATCAAAAGGACTTGAACATGAGACAGCGACGCTGGATGGAAACCTTGAATGACTACGATTGTGAAATAAGATACCATCCAGGAAAGGCAAACGTGGTTGCTGATGCCTTAAGTAGAAAGGAGAGGGTGAAGCCTCTAAGGATCAATGCCAAGCGCATTGAGATAAAGAGTAATCTGAATGAAAGATTGTTAGCTGTACAGAAGGAAGCTATGCTAGAAGCAAATTATCCTGAGGAAAAGTTAGGAGTGACTGAAGAACAGTTATCCTATGGTAAGGACAGAATCTTGAGGTTAAATGGACGAATATGGGTTCCTGTTTATGGAGGACTTCGGGATGTTATCCTCAAGGAAGCCCACAGTTCCAAATATTCCGTTCACCCTGGAGCTGATAAGATGTACCATGATTTAAAGGCTAACTATTGGTGGATAGGCTTGAAGAAGTCTATAGCTGCTTATGTAGCTAAATGCTTGACGCGTGCTCAAGTCAAGGCTGAACATCAGAAGCCGTCAGGTTTGCTACAACAACTTGAAATTCCCACTTGGAAATGGGAAATGGTGACAATGGATTTCATCACCAAATTGCCAAGGAAGAAGAAAGGAAATGATACTATATGGGTCATAGTTGATAGACTGACTAAGTCAACACATTTCCTACCCATTAAAGAGACTTATAGCTCCGACATGTTAGCCCAATTGTATGTTGATAAAATCGTATCTCTGCATGGAGTACCAGTGGCTATTATCTCAGACAGAGAAACAGATATACGTCTTGGAAAAGTTTCCAACAGTCTCTGGGCACGCAATTGAATTTTAGTACGGCTTACCATCCTCAGATGGATGGGAAGAGTGAGCGTACCATCCAAACCCTGGAAGACATGCTACGTGCATGTGTGATTGATTTAGGAGGTAGCTGGGATAAGCACCTACCTTTGGTCGAGTTCTCCTACAACAATAGCTACCATACCAGCATACAGGCTGCACCTTTTGAGGCACTATATGGTAGGAAGTGCAGAACGCCCATCTGTTGGGCAGAAGTAGAAGACACTCAATTATCAGGTCCTGATATAGTCTTTGAGACAACGGACAAGATTATCCAGATTTGCGACCGCCTAAAGGCTGCCCGGGATAGGCAGAAGAGCCATGCTGATAAAAGGCGAAAACCCCTCAAGTTCGAGGTTAGTGATAAAGTTTTGCTCAAAGTATCACCTTGGAAAGGGGTGATGCGATTTGGCAAGAAAGGTAAGTTAAGCCCAAGATATATAGGACCATTCGAGATCATCGAATGTGTAGGGTCAGTGGCTTATAAGTTAAACTTACCGGAAGAGCTCAGTGGTATTCATAATGTATTCCACATCTGCAATCTGAAGAAATGCCTGGCTGATGAATCGCTAGTCATACCACATACAGATGTGCACATAGATGAGAGCTTGAAATTTGTGGAAAAACCTGTGTCGATTGAGGATCGACAGGTAAAGAAGCTTCGAAGGAAGCTTGTGCCTATTGTAAAGGTGAAATGGGATGCCCATAGAGGTCCCGAGTATACGTGGGAGTTAGAGTCCACAATGAAAGAGAAATACCCTCAATTGTTTTCGTAAATCTCGAGGACGAGATTTCTTTTAAGGGGGGTGAGGATGTAACACCTTGAAAATTCATGTCCAATAATGTACGAACACGTGTCATAAGCTCTGAACGTGTGAAAGAATACTTTAGAGGGACTAAAGTTGACAAACAAGGAAACTATGTGAATATAAGGGTCCAAAGTGTCAACAATGGATAATTAAATTTAAAAATATCCCTACAAGATATTTATACCTTCAAACGAATAAATCATGGATCATACGAAGCTAAATATGAAAGAAAGTGAGGAATTACAAACCACAGGGGCTAAATATGTCAATATGTGTAAAGTATACCTCTGAGTGACCTTTTAGCAGACCCGAAGCTTTGTAACGGTAAATTATACTCACTAGAAAATGTGGTAAAAATTTCATAAAGTTTCGCTATCGTATGAGAAAGTTATGATCAAATTCGTGTACGAGGGGTTAAAAGCGTCAACATTGAAATTTATGACTTTTCGGGTGATTACAAGTTGATCAAGGACTTGCCCATGTTTATACATGTTTTGGAACCCTTAAAAATAAGTTTAAAAGGGCAAAAATGCAAGAACAAGAGTCAAAACCACGTAACAAAGGACCAGGGACCAAAAATGCAATTGTTAAAACATGTTTGGCTGGTTCTGGCAGGCCAGACGGCCCGCGTAAGAGTCCCTTATGGACTTACGCGGCCCGCAAGAGAGACACAACGACAAAAAAACCTGCAGGTGCCAGTTGCAGGGCTGTAACCGACTTAAATGAGTTGTTTTCTTATACTAGAGGCCTCTCCAATGGTATAACATGCAGTAGGGGCACTTGTCTTGATCTGGTAACAATTGTAGACCCTTTTGGCATGATCTTAGATGATCAAAACTCATATATAAGGAGCTCTAGTTGTGACCATGTTGTTCATTCATTTGCAAAAGTTCGCAACTTCATCTCTGGAGCTCTCTGGACATCAAGCCAACTTCTTAGTGGTCCCTAATCATAATTAGGACTCTTGTAAGTATACTTAACCTTTCTAAATTCGTTTTAGCTTAGTTAATTAGCTAAAAGTCAAACCTTCGTAATTAAGGTTTGACTTCGTGATTAATTAAAATTTTTCCAGTCAAATCACGAATTAAAAATACCTATAAGTAGGTAATTATGTGGGTAATAAACCCCTAAAAGGGTATTCTCAAATTCCCACTCTAACTATGTTAATTGTCGAGTCAAAGCTTACTTTAAAAAGTCAACAAAATGTTTATTTTCAAATTAATGCATAATTAGCAATGTAGGATACATGCAACCTGTTTGATCATTAATATAACTTGGTAACTAATGTAAGAACATGTCCCAACATGTTCAACTCGACAATTTTCAGTTTAGGCTCAGTTTGGAACCGAAAGTCGTATAGTTTGACTTCTGCTTTGACTTTCAGTTCTGACCCGTTTAAGCCAAGTTTAGGATTGCCTTAGAGCTTCTTTTGGACCTATACACATGTTAGTATAACCCTCTGTGATTTTACAACTTGGTTCATTAGAAACCCGATTCACATGCATGTTTCCGGTAAATGCTTATATGTTGACCATTATGCCCAAATGACCTTAAAATATGATTTTTGGAAATATGAAAAGGTAGACACCTTAGCTTCTGATTTATAAGCTTGCACCAAAAATTTGACATCAGTTTGAGGTATAGATTAAGGGTTATGCTCATTAGCGTAATTAGAAGCTTCTTTAGTAATTAAATGGCGTAAATTGCATATAGCCTATCTAAACCCAAATTTTTATACAAAAATTTGTACCCACTGTTATAAAATAATATTTTGGGATTTTTAAAGATTTTTATTCAATTTTAGGCTGAGCATAACTTAGTGTTCTAAGCTTAATTCGGCTAATGCCGGTTTTGCCCTTTTGGGCTATAAAATGAGTTTTATAAATCCTATTGACCCCAAACCTTTTTTCTACTGATCTAATATATTAAATAAAGTATTTTGAGCCTTCTGGAATTTTAAAAATATCAGCCTTCTATACCAAACCCCGAAATGGCTCCAAATCGCCTTTTTAAGCGTTTTTAACGCATAAGTATGTACTAGAACCTTTTTAAACAAATGGGGTTGAAACCTACTGATGTATTCACTAAATTTTTATATTTTAACAGTAGGCTAATGTTTTAAACTCAGAATTTCAGTTTTGACCTTTTAGGCCCTTGTGAAATTACCAAAATGCCCCTATGGAGCATAGTATGGTTATAAGTAATAAATTTCACATATATATGATACCCTACTGTTATAACTTATTAAATTAAGTATATTTATTGATTTAATCAGACCTGTAACCCAGGTTATTAGTTAAACTCTTTCACACCCTTTAAAATGACCAAAATGCCCTTATGAGGCATAGTTTGGGTTTAAAACCATTTGGGGCATAATGGAAGGTATCTTACTGATATCACAACATGTTTAAGGCATATTAACTTAGGAAACTTGTATATGACTCTTATGGTTACTCGTTACGCACTTTACGCGTTCGGATCGGCTTATGTAACTAGTTTACCCATTTTAGCCGAAACGGGTCAAACCATATCAGTTCTGTCTCAAAATCCAGAATGTGATTAAGTTACCCATAATAAACAAGTATGCAAGCTTGTCGGGTCAAAACCACATTCTAAAACGGTCTTCTCCTTATCATGCGTTTAAACCGTAATCTTCATTTAAAACTAACCGGTCTAAGCTTAGGCTAAATGAAAAGACCCGTTAGGATTCTAATAGGTTATTAAAAACCTTCATTCCAGATATAGGAGCCCAGTAAAAGCTATCTGTACTTGCTGATTTGATACGGCTGGGATTAAATCTATATTTAGCTCAGGTAAATACATTTAACTTATTTTCCCTTATACGGGCTTGGAGTACGGTATATAAAATACCGCTTCGTCGGGTAATTGACCTTAACCGGTCGGTGGTTAAGTGTTGTCAAAATGACCCGTTTGAAAATGTTGTTTTGTTTGTTTAACGCCTTTGGGAGTTTAATGACCATGTCCCGGATATCCTTGGCATCATTCAAAGAATGGCCACGACCTTAGCACACGGGTGTAGGCGTACACCCGTAGTGCCTTCAAATCAATAAAGTATAATTGTCGGTACGAGAGAAGTCTCGCGGCAGAACTATACTAAGTGGTGTGTCTATTAATCTTTAACCCGGCACGACCCGAACAACTGAACGCATAATAAAGATGTAATTCTTTTACAAGATTATAAGCAAATAATTATCCCAAGTTATAAAAAGTTTTGTGCCGCGGGCATTCAAATCAATTTTAAACCTTTCAAAATGAGTCAGTTAAGTTGTATTTACCAGTGTAAACTGACGTATTTTCCAAAAAGGCTAAGTGTAGGTACTACGCGTAATAGGCTGGCCACTCCTTAGCATCAATAAAAGTCTCGCAAGCTTAGGATGCATGAAGTCTGTTGAATAAAAGTTTCCTCTTTGTTTTGATCCGCCTGTGGATCTGTTTTAACTGTTTGTGATACTCGATATTACAATTTTATTTGGTTGAAATAAATCTATCTTTTGCTTCCGCTGTGCATTTATATTTTGTATTGTTTGACTATGACTATATCAACTACGTCACGGAACCCCCACCGGGCCCACCGGTGACACGTGGAAAATAGGGGTGTGTCAAGATGGTTTGTTAAGAACCTCGTCAATGTCATCGTCTGCACCATATACTACGTTTTGCTGACCAGGTAAATGAAACGGCAATCGAATAACTGCGGGATATCGATAATGAATATCATAGGAAAAGATCCTCCAAGCAGATTCGCATGCAGAAATATACCGGCAATCGTAATACTTTTCTATCTCATCGACTACAGGTTCCTACTCATCCTGATTTCCACTTTCAACAACTCTAAGAATAGTTCTATCTAGGCCTTTGTTAATGTACTTGAACAAATATTTGATAGAACCAACTTGATTGCACCATTCAACGTTAATATGCGCCTGGTATCTTTTTAACAGCACTTTACTATATGGAACAACATATCTATTGTCTACGTTCACGCGTGATTTAACAACAGATAGGCCAGAATCCCTTCTACGATAAACTGGAAATCCTTTTTTATCCAAACATGTTTCGTTAACAATTTTTTTAGGAAACGTCTTGGAACACTTACGATCGATCATGCAAGGATAATTCATATTGAGAGCACCACATGGACCATGAATCATGTAGTCTGCCACAAGTTTATATAACTTTGGATCCTCGGCTATGTCTGGAATTTCGGCAGAAATGATTGGATCTAGTTGGTCAACGGATAGTATCTTGCTGTCAGCATGCATGAATACACATATGTGTGCATGAGGAAGTTCGCGTTTTTGAAATTCAACAGTATAGACAACTACAGAGTACAATAACAAAAATATCATACACTAGAAAAAATATATAACTAACTTATATTATCAACAATAAATATAGATTAATAATAATACTATTAATAAAAAATAAAGTAACTTTATTTAAAAATATTAGCCTTTAAATGTTATCGTATAAAACAAACATACCAGAATTAACCCTGCCCAGCAACTTGCCTTCTTTCAAGTCTTTTGTTATGGAATCTAGTTTTATCTTGAAAATTCGACAAAAAATGTCCGGTCTATCTTCAGGCCTTATCGTCGTATCTTTTAAAAACCTTTGCACTTCCGGCCATTTTGGATTACATGTAATAGTAATGAAAAAATCTGGATACCCAAACCATTTGCACAAAGACATTGCATCTAAGTAATTTTGCATCATATATCGAGAACCGCCAGTGAAGGAAGATGGAATAAAGATACGTGTTCCAATTTTTGACATATCTTTTTTTCCAGCATTATTTGCATTTTGTATATTCTGAACAGTTTCTGACCTCAAATGTGTTTGTTGTCGCCGTATGTAAAACAACCTTTCACTCTCGATCATAGTGTAAGCATCAACAACAAATTGTTGGAAAAGTCATTTTGCATTATGAATAACAGAAAACTTATCGACACGATCTTGTAATCTATAAGCAAAGAAATCACGCATAGTACACATTGTACGTTTGCTGTTCGTGTCTGGATTGAGACCTCTATGAAGAATGTCAACCCTGTACATATCTTCTCCATATGGAAATAGAAGAGGGTATCGTAGAGAAAGATAAGAAGGATGTAATTCACTTATGCACTCAATCCGACCAGATCTTCTTTTCACTACTATATCACGATTTTCAACAGCTTGAGTCAGATCTCCAATAACTAATGCAGCAACTTCAGAAGCTTCAGGAAGGTTATATGTTCTACCATCTTTGGATCTTTTACCAATAAGACAAAGCTTCAAGTCGATGTAAGGGTTTTCATTTAAACAGTTTCTAGCTTGTCTATAACTTTTAACCAAAGCTTTGTTAGTGTCTAACATGAGTGTAAGTTCCTCAATGATCTGAACATCAAAAGCTGACTCAGTTATTGTAAAAGAAGTGTTTGAGCCCCTGTAAAATTAACAAAATGTATGGATTAATAATGTTTATATCTGTATTACTAACATTAATAGCATATAAAATAAATCCACCAATATAAGTAATTATAAAGACTACGAAATAAATACATACCCAACAGCATTTTGTCGATTAAATATTTCATTATCTGTGTCGTATATATACAACTGGCTGAATTTTGGCTCATTTCCATCATCAGGTAATAGACTCCCTATAGTATGATAATTTTGACCACTTAATCGAAAGACATAAGGTGCATTTCCACGGTTGATAGTTTTGTCAATCCTTCCTCCCATAGATGTAAATGAGAACATAGAATTATAACGCCGAATGTTTTTTAAAAAAAATTGCTCTTCGCACTGACGCCAACATATAAATCTTTCAAAATTTCAGGAGGCTGCTTAAAATCAGGTAACAAAACTTTACCGTATGAACAGCAAATGAAATAGTTAAGTTTATTTCGCTTATGTTCTCCCTTATCCGCATCTGCTTTCCATAGCTTTGCGTTACACGTTTGACAAACGATGATCTGGTCACCATGATCCAAGTAGTCTGAATGTTTTTTTTTGTATTTCAGTTAAAAGATTAATATTATTAAACATAATAAATCTATGTTGTTCAAAGTCAATATAAAAAGAAATATGTGAAACAGTAATAAATAAAAGAGGATCAACTTTACCTTTTGATATCAGGAACCTCGTTATCATCATCTGTTGTCAAATCAATAATAGGTATAGGTGTTAAGTTTCGTCGTTTTCTTACTAATTTACGCTTTCCTGATGACATTCTTGTCAATGGTGAAGCTTCGTCTGATGCGAGAACAGTGTTTGGTGGAATTCTAGATGATGACGAAGATATGATGTCAAGACTTAAAGTGGATGCTGAGTTGCTTGTAATGTTTGTTGGAATACCACTGGAAGATGCAATATTTCCTATAAAATTATTATAACAAATGATATAAAATCATATAATAAAAAACAAACTGAAAAAAATATATAATTTCTTAAAATATATAAAAATAAGTTTCATCTTAATAATGTTTCATCAACCAAAATTAATGTACAGAAATGACATGGATTAGTAAAATTAGAGAGAATTAAAGTTGTTATGTTTTTAACAACACTTGATGATAGACGAAAAAAATCTTATTTCATAATTTGATAAACATGACAAAAAATAAAGTGTTACCTGAATTGAATTTAGATCAACTGGAAGAGACATTGATGCTTGATAGGACGCTAAAAGATGATCTGTTCAACCTAAAAGTTGTGTTCGGACTAATATTCTCTTTATTTTGAGTATAAGAACTTAATGTCGATTGAGTCTGTGTTGAGATTTTATTTAATCTTTTGCTATTCAAATATATCCGTCTAGCCTTCCTTCTTTTAGCAGCCTCATCCTTGTCTACATTACGTATATCAACTAAAATGACATATACATTAGTAAAATATATATATATATATATCAATAAAATATTTGTAATAAAGTAAGGAATATAGATTTGAAAATACCATTGGAAATATCATGTGAACGATATGTTGTAGAAGGAAGATTCGTTTTATGAATTTCCGAAGATGATAAACCGCAAGAAAAAATGATGTTTATACCACGGGTAGAAAATGATCTGTTATACAGGGGAGATGTGGATGAACTTAAATTCTTTTATTATTAGGAGTTGAATATTTTAGTGTGGATTGACTCTGCGATGAGGTTGTATTGAATCTTTTACTATTGGAATATATTCTTCTAGCTTTTGTTCTTTCAACAACTTCAAATTTGTCACTATTGCAGCATATATCAACTGAGATGATATATGAATTAGTAAAAAAAAATGAAATGAAAAAATAATTGAATAAATAATAGTTCATAACAAATACTTTAAGAACATACCGTTAGATATATCAGACAAAGGATTTGTTAAATTCACATTTATGTTACGAAAATCGAGACTTGATGCGGATGTACCTTTACGAATGTGAGACATTTTCTATAATGCAAAGTATAATTACTTGTCATATAATGTTGCAAATAAATAAATAAAGTTAGATACACTAAATGTATAATGAGGATAGAACACGTACCTTATATCACGTGAAAGCGGTAAGTATAATAGTATACTTTATCAAACTCGATCAGTGACTTCTTTGTTGTGAGAACAAATGATGTACATATAAATAACAATATATGAGAGTGTATTCAAGTACTGAAAACGAAATAACCTTAATTATGGATATAAATTTAATGATACTAATTAAGAAATAATGCATTATTGTATTCCCTAAATTTATGAAATCTGTATTTAAGGTAATTACACGTTTTTTAAAAAAAATTATTAGTTAAGACGTAAAATATATATGGAAAGACGAAAAATTCTATATCGGACAGGTATGCTTTCTATAACTATTACACCTTAACTAATTTAAATAAAAGATTCGTAACTGTAAGTGGACAACATAAATTTCTCTAAAAAATATATTTAAAATAATTTACTTTATTTTTGTTTTAAACATTGGAAAAATTCGATATATGTTCTCATAATACATATTCAAGTTACATGAATAGTTATAATAAAAACCACATACAAAATACAAATATACTATTAGTAAGAGTTAAATGAAATGTAAAGAAAAGACATTAAAATGGAACTAAAATTAACATGTACATTAAAACAATGATTATTATTCAAAACCAAACATCAAAACTTTCGGAATTCAAACCATGTATTGTCCGGAAGAAACAAATAAAAACCATAAACCAAAACCACGAATTCAAACAATCAATTGTTTTAGAGGACACCAACAAAAACCAACTTTTAAAAAACAACCAATAACTTCATGTTATGAAAACTTCAAAACTATTTCTCAATTTTAGGAATTAAGAGGTTCCTCTTCTCTGCACTATTGACATCCTTAACCTCGCCAGACTTATGGAGCTTCGTTGCAGATGTGTGAGAATCTTCTTCAACATCATAGACTTGAACCAAGTTTCGCTTCACTTCATCCTTAGCTAACATGGAATTAGGAGTATCAGTAACATCCAAAGCAAGAGGTGAAACGGTGCTCGCCATGTTAGATACAGGAGTTGTGTTTTCGGTTCCTTTGGCACAAGAGTCCTAACAAAAGACAAATTTAACAGGTTACAAATGCAACTCATAGTTGAACATATATGAAATAAAACTAACACTAACAAAACACAAATTCACACAAATACCTTCAAACCATCAGATGTCTGAGAATCAAATTCTGAACCACCAATATTCAGAGACAAATTCTGAGAAGACTGCATATTTTTTAAAATAAATACTTAAAAAACGATATCTAAACTTCAGGAAAGTAAGATATTTAAAACGTAAAACAATAAGGTCAGAAAATTTATATAACATACAGTTATCTGTGAAGAAGATTGCTTCTCTTGAAGTTCAGATATAACGTTAGGATCGATAGTTAGCTTGATTATACCATACTTATGGATGTTATACTTCAAGACATAGCTAGTAACGTCTATTTTAAAAGCAGCACTCTGGCCAACCAATGCATCTACTTCAGCAGGAAACTTCATGGAATCAGAACGCTGAAAAAAGTAAAATATTTATCATTTATCAAGAAATATTAACTTTTATGTAAATATAAAACATAACCAATATGAGTACAAAAAGAAAAGTTACAAATTCAGGGTTGGCAGTAAGAATATCTTCAACAGACTTTCCTAACAACTTCCGTGCTTCACGATCAAACAAAGTAAGTGTAACAGAGGCAGAAGGGGTCTTGAACTCTAAGTTGAGTCTTAAACCTATTGAATGTGGGAATGTTCATATTATAAAACAAAAAAAAGGTCTTGCATGAAAAAAAAGGTTCGCAAGGTATATTGACTTACTTGAGCGAAGAAGTTATAGTTTTAAAAGCACAACGATCAGACAGATAGGTAAGAACCTCCTTTGTTACAGCAGAACCTGATTCCTGGGTGTCATCAGTCAGATTAACAACTTTGTTGATCTTCTTGTTACATCTGTTACAACCCTCATAGAACCATCTTTCATCTTTGTAAACACCCATTATATTACCCAGAACAATGACCTTGCAACCTGAATATTTATATCATAAGATAAAAATCTATACAATTAAGTTGTAGTGTAAATGATGTGTGTAAAATGCAACATATAAATTACATCAATTAAGGCATAAAACTAACCCTTTTTAAGTACTAATGTTGGAAAAAGAGTATTTTTGTCTTCCTTTTGTATTTCCAGGATAAAATGAGCTCAAATTCGCAAAAGAAGCAAAAAGACAACTAATTCTAACATAAATACAAGAAAAGGAACAAAAGTGGATTGCCCGACCCCTCAACAGCATCCTCCCAAGCAGAAAAGAGAAGTCAGAAGACTGAACACGCCCCGTGCTCAGCCAGCACGGGGCCGTGCCCAAGAAGCAGCAGAAAAGACAAACCTATAGAATCTTCTATTGCCCACCACGGGGCCGTGTCCAGTGAGCACGGGGGCGTGGCGAAAGTACAGCAGGCACATTAATTGTAATTGCGAATTACAATTAATGAAGAGAGAGAGTGTCAGACGGGCACGGGGGCGTGTCCAGCGGACACGGGGCCGTGCCCAGCCCTCTGTTCAGCCTATAAATAGGAGTGCTTGGTTTCATTTCAACTCATCCCTTGGCACACCACCTCTCTCACACTTCATCCACCACCCACCACCATCACAACACCATCATCCACCACCATCATCCATTGTCCATCATAGAGTGTGTGAGTCGTCTCGGGATCCAAGATTGATCGTAAGAGTTCTTGACAATCAAGGCCATGTTTGCCTAAGTCTCTTACATCACTTGGTGAAGACAAGTGTTTAGTATAATACTTTTTATTTTTAATCTTTTGCACTTTTTATTTGGTTTTGTATTAATGACTTTAATAACTAGTTGCTTATGTTGAAGGTGATCTTTCCTTATCGTTTGTCCGTGGTGTCTTGGCATTATTTTACTGTCTATATAAAATAAAAGATTTTCACCATTCATATCTCCACCATTCATATCTTCACGGTCTATATGGAGGTATGTTGGCTACCTGGTCGGGGGTTAAGGGAACGGTTTGGTAAGGGTCTTGCCCTTGTTCTGCGTTTAGAGGTCCTGCAAGGGACTTGGGTCAAATTTAGTAGGATCTCCTTCAATGCCCATAGGTATTGGATGGCGGGGATCTAAACTCTTTGACCCCCTCATAAGTTAACTACTATTAATACTATAACCCGGCTATTTAGGACTGTATCCTTGCTGACTCAGACTACTTAGCCGAGGGTAACGTCACAGCCAAAAGCGGGGCCTACCACAATTTGCATTAATAACTTAATTCATTATCTTCTAATAATCCGACCCTTTAGGATTGTATCCTTGTTGACGCAAACTACTTGGTTGAGGGTAACGTCGCCTTCAAAAGAGGGGCCTACTACAATAACTAAGATAATCTCTTAAACAAGTGCAAAAGTGCGAAAATAATCAAAGGTTATACTAATACACGAGTCGGATCCAAGTGATTCATCTTGTCTATCTGTTTTTATTTTATTTTTCAGCATTTAGTTACTATTTATTTTCTTAGTTTAAAAACCTTTTCTAACTTTTTGATTTGATTAGACGTTGAGGATAAACCGGTACTAAAAGCTCTTGTGTCCTTGGACGACCTCGGTATCTTACCAACACTATACTACGTCCACGATGGGTGCCCTTTCCCATATGTGTGTTTAGTGTTAGTGAATATCGTGTTTTATAAATTTAAAACTTGGCTAAAAGTGTAAAAAGGGCTTAAAATATACATCAAAAATATATTACACTACACACGCATCAAGTTTTTGGCGCCGCTGCCGGGGACACAAGGATTTTAAGAAAGTTAGGAATCAACGGCCTAATCATATTTTTATTTTTCTTTTTATTTTTTAGGATTTTCTTAGTTTTTCAGCTTCTGCAGAGCTCAGCACGGGCCGTGCCTGGTCGGACACGGGCCGTGCCCAGCATCGTTACTGGCAGTTTTTAGTTTTCCAAGTTACAGAAGGCTGACCACGGGGCCGTGTCGGTGCAACATGGGGTCGTGTCCAACTTTCCAGTAACAGGGATCTGGAAAACAATTATTGTAACTCCGACCACGGGCCGTGTTCACTGGGCACGGGGCCGTGGTGAACCTTCTGACCAGCATTCTTTTCTGTTTTTATTGCAGGACTTGGAACCAGACGCCGTCCTACATAGTGTATGAGCTCCAGTTCTAATAAGGACATAAAAGAACCTCTAGAAGAACCCGAACGCTTTCTCAGAAAAAGACTAAAAGCTAAAAACCAAGAGAAAGTTTCGGGGAACCCACCTCCAATGGCAGACCAGCATACCCTCATGGATTATCTACGACCCACCGTAGGTAACCTAGGCGCCGCTATCAATGCACCGAATGTTGAAGCCAATAACTTCCAACTTCGGCCGCATTTGATACAAATGCTCCAAAACTCCGTAATCTTCCATGGGCTTGCGGACGAGGATCCCCATCTACATATTACTAATTTCTTAGAAATATGTGATACCTTTCGGATCAATGGAGCATCAAATGACGCCATCCGCCTCCGAATGTTTCCTTTTTCACTAAAAGACCGAGCAAAAGCTTGGCTCAACGCCCTCCCAGCTGGATCGGTAAACACTTGGGATGAACTAGCCCAAAAATTTCTATATAAGTATTTCCCTCCCGCTAAAACGGCTAAATTAATGACTGAAATTAATACATATTCACAAGAGGACGGGGAATCCTTATATGAAACTTGGGAAAGGTTCAAGGAGCTATTACGCAAGTGTCCACATCATGGCCTTGCGATATGGCAACAAGTATCCACTTTCTATAATGGACTGTTGCCACACACAAGGCAGACACTTGACTCTAGCTCCGGGGGACTTTTAGGTAATCGCCGCCCGCATGAAATATATAACCAAATTGAGGAAATTGCTCAAACCAATTTTCAGTGGCACACCCCCTGAGGCAATAAATCTATTGCCCCGGGCGCCCATAAGGTTGATGAAAGCACTTCTTTATAAGCCCAAATCGAGGCCCTTTCTTCAAAAATAAAAAAATTAGAAATGACAAAAACAGTCTCGGTTATGGCTTGTGAAGGGTGTGGCGGGCCACATAAAAATTGGAGTTGTATGAAAGAAACGGACGATCAACAAGAGTCGGTCAGCTACATTGATAATAGACCTAGGCCGTCGGGTCCTCCAACGGGCACTTACAACCAAGGATGGCGAAACCACCCGAATCTTGGTTGGAGAGAGCCCGGCAATAGTAGTAACCAACAAACCCAACGAACAACCTTTCAACAACCAAGAAATGAGTCACAAAATTTCACTCAACAACAAGGTGGACGAGAAAGGCTTGAAGATACTGTATCTCGCCTCATTTCCGACACTGAAAGGAAAAACTCGGAAAGATTTCTACAATTAGAATCAAATTTTAGAAATCAACAAGCTAGTATTCAAAATATAGAAAAACAATTAAATCAACTAGCTCAAAATTTTTCCGAGAGACCACAAGGTGCATTACCAAGCAATATCCAAACAAACCCAAAGGCGCAAGTTCATCTCATCACGCTACGAAACCGCACCGTGGGGCCTGCGAAAGCGCAACCACCGACAGAAGAAACTGCACCCCCACCTCTGCAGGAGAAGAACTCCCCTCCGTCATCGGAGGCTACCAAGGCTCCTCGAGTTCCGTACCCCGGTAGGTTAATTCGTCAAAAGACCAATGAGCAATTCGCAAAATTTGAAAGTCTATTAAAACAATTGCATGTCAATATTCCTTTTATTGATGTCCTAACCCAAATGCCCAAATACTCTAAGTTCATGAGGGACTTCCTCACTCATAAAAAGAAAATTGAAACTTTGCAATTAGTTAACTTAGGCGAAGAATGCTCTGCCCTCGTACTCAACAAACTTCCCCAAAAGAAAATCGATCCCGGAAGCTTCACGATTCCCTGCTCAATCGGGGACTCCCCCGTTCGTAATGCACTAGCCGACCTTGGGGCTAGCATTAACCTCATGCCCTCATCAATGTTTAAAAGACTCGGCCTAGGAACAACGAGTCCTACAAAAATGAGCATACAACTTGCTGATCGATCCGTCAAATTCCCGCAAGGTGTCATCGAAAATGTCCTGGTAAAGGTAAGCAAATTCGTCTATCCAGCCGACTTTGTCATACTCGATATGGAGGAAGACACCGAGGTCCCCCTCATACTAGGGAGACCATTTCTTGCCACCGCACAAGCAGTGGTAGATATGAATGACGGAACGCTCACCTTGAGGTACGGGGATGATGAAGTAAAATTCGGAGTTGTGAAGAGAATAGAAGACGACGACCCGGTCAACTACATGAAGGTTATTGATTCGAGTTTGGATGCTGCTCTCCGACGGTGTAACATGGGATACCAAACATCCCACTCAGAAAAAATATAACCTCACACCGGGTCTAGCCAAGGACCCTTATAAACGTGGCGCACCACGGAGGCATTCCGCGGAACTATCCTTAGTTTAGTTTAATCTTTTAGTTTTAATTTGCAGGAATAAAACACACTCATGGTGGTAAAGGATGAAAAAAGAAACGAGAAAAATGGCCCCATGCACAAGAACAAGGCAACCCGACACAAATTTCTCCATTACAGAAGGCTCAACACGGGCCGTGTCCAACCAACACGGCCCCGTGCTGAACCCCCTGCAGAAAAATGCCCAGTTCAGGTAACTGGACACGGACCGTGTTCACCAGACACGCCCCCGTGTCCAGGCTTCTGTCTCATTTCTTTAATTTTTGTTACTGGCACCTGAACACGGGGCCGTGTCCGGTCCCCACGGGGCCGTGTCCAGACTGCCAATAACATAAATATTTGCTTTTTAACACCACATTACACATCCAATCAACCTAAAAATTTATTTTTGGGACACATTGAAGACAATGTGTAATTTAAGTGTGTGGGGGGGGGGGGAAGCTAAAACCTTGAAATTTTGCAAGTCCTAATAACAAGCCTTACACAAAACTCTATTGGAACCGCTAAACACCCCAAATTTTTTCAAAAAAAAAAAATCATTTTTTTTACTTGTCTAAAGTTTAAGTTAGGAATCCTAAGATTAATAAGGTTATATTTTTACAATTTTACAGCCGAGAGCGTCGTGATAACAAGAACCAACATAAGAAAATTATGAAACGGCATGACAAGCTTAGTTAAAATTTGATTATATATACTTGATCACATAAAAACCCATTCCCGCAAAAGTGATTTTTAAGCCTTTATTAAGCATACAAATTTACATCTCTAGACTAAATGCTCATTTTTCGTTTCTTGTGTGAATAGCCGCTTGGTTCTTAGAACTCTAGAACTTGCCACGACGATTCATTCCCGGTCCTTACCAACTTAAACCCAAGTAAGTAAATGATGGAGGCATTAGGACTAACCATTTTTCTTTCTACACCATTATTTTTCAGTTTTTTTACCACCTACCCAAAATCCCTCTAGTTAACCCCTTTGAGCCTAAACCTTACATTTCTTTACTCTAAAAAACCTTTTTACCCACCAAAAACCCTTTTTATTTTCACCCTTTATTTTAGTAACAAGCTCGGTTTTTCGTGTGACTAAAATATATATATATATATATATATATATATATATATATATATATATATGATGAAGTTAGAAATAAACAAACAAAGCTATTAAAATAAAAGCTTGTTTGGAGAAATACTTCGAAATAGAAAGTCACTAAAAACAAAGTGTTTTATAAAAACCGACGCTTTTTACGCTTTTTCGCCCTTTTACTAACCACTAACCCAACCACCCACCTTTAGCCCAAGCCTAACCCTTCACCCAAAAAGTCCTCTTGATATTTACAAAGGCATATAGTTAAAAAGGAGGAGGATTGATTGCTTGGCAAGCTTATGGTAGGAATAAGTTCCATGCCGCTCTCGAGTGATTCACTAAAAATACACCTTCGGCCGAGTGTTGAGTGATTTCTCCCGTGAGGTATGTGAACTTGTATATAAATGAAATTTTAAAAAGGCATGCTATGCCCAAATAAGTAATTTCTCTTATGAAACGTTCTAAATAAATCATAACGAATATGATTGTAAATAAATAAAAATAAAACCCAAAAAGATCTTGGATTCCCGACACTCTATGACAAGCCAAAAACCTTCTCTTCTACCCATTCCATTTGGGAGTGTAAGCCACATATTTAAAGAGTTTTGCTTGAGGACAAGCAAAAGTTCAAGTGTGGGGGTATTTGATGGGTGTAAAATGCAACATATAAATTACATCAATTAAGGCATAAAACTAACCCTTTTTAAGTACTAATGTTGGAAAAAGAGTGTTTTTGTCTTCCTTTTGTATTTCCAGGATAAAATGAGCTCAAATTCGCAAAAGAAGCAAAAAGACAACTAATTCTAACATAAATACAAGAAAAGGAACAAAAGTGGAATGCCCGACCCCTCAACAGCATCCTCCCAAGCAGAAAAGAGAAGTCAGAAGACTGAACACGCCCCGTGCTCAGCTAGCACGGGGCCGTGCCCAAGAAGCAGCAGAAAAGACAAACCTATAGAAGCTTCTATTGCCCACCACGGGGCCGTGTCCAGTGAGCACGGGGGCGTGGCGAAAGTACAGCAGGCGCATTAATTATAATTGCGAATTACAATTAATGAAGAGAGAGAGTGTCAGACGGGCACGGGGGCGTGTCCAGCGGACACGGGGCCGTGCCCAGCCCTCTGTTCAGCCTATAAATAGGAGTGCTTGGTTTCATTTCAACTCATCCCTTAGCACACCACCTCTCTCACACTTCATCCACCACCCACCACCATCACAACACCATCATCCACCACCATCATCCCTTGTCCATCATAGAGTGTGTGAGTCATCTCGGGATCCAAGATTGATCGTAAGAGTTCTTGACAATCAAGGCCATGTTTGCCTAATTCTCTTAAATCACTTGGTGAAGACAAGTGTTTAGTATAATACTTTTTATTTTTAATCTTTTGCACTTTTTATTTGGTTTTGTATTAATAACTTTAATAACTAGTTGCTTATGTTGAAGGTGATATTTCCTTATCGTTTGTCCGTGGTGTCTTGGCATTATTTTACTGTCTATATAAAATAAAAGATTTTCACCATTCATATCTCCACGATCTATATGGAGGTATGTTGGCTACCTGGTCGGGGGTTAAGGGAACTGTTTGGTAAGGGTCTTGCCCTTGTTCAGTGTTTAGAGGTCCTGCAAGGGACCTGGGTCAAATTTAGTAGGATCTCCTTCAATGCCCATAGGTATTGGATGGCGGGGATCCAAACTCTTTGACCCCCTCATAAGTTAACTACTATTAATACTATAACCCGGCTATTTAGGACTGTATCCCTGCTGACTCAGACTACTTAGCCGAGGGTAACGTCACCGCCAAAAGCGGGGCCTACCACAATTTGCATTAATAACTTAATTCATTATCTTCCAATAATCCGACCCTTTAGGATTGTATCCTTGCTGACTCAAACTACTGGGTTGAGGGTAACGTCGCCTTCAAAAGAGGGGGCCTACTACAATAACTAAGATAATCTCTTAAACAAGTGCAAAAGTGCGAAGATAATCAAAGGTTATACTAATACTGTAACACCCCAAATTTCGGTAACATCTGGTTATATATATTGCAAACTACGCAAGTATATAAAAAAAGCGATATGCCAAACAACTTTGGAAGCACTTGTAATGAATCATAACATGACATATCCTTTATTTTGAATAAAATCACATTATGTATTTCCGGCTATACGGTAGAATCGTTGGATTATAACACTGGTATGAAATAACATATTTTCATGACACTGATTGCATATATTTGAAACATGGAGGGCCTTTATATGGATTATCACAAAGCTAAATTGGGATCAGGTCATATTAGTGAGGAACTTTAGGGGCCTTGTTGTAACTTAAGGTTTATTCAACTCTATGAAAACCCTACCATCCTTTGACTGCCGCCTATCTTCATCACTCCCCTACTCAACGCCATCAACAAAGCAGAGAAGGATTTCAATCGCTTGCTTCATTGGCCCCCATGGTTTACGTGTTTCCAAACCGTCGCCTAGGAGGATGCCGGTTGGATTCGTGACCTTCATCGGTTCTGGGTTAGTTCGTGCATCGTTCTCATGTTTGGTAATTTTTGCTAGGATTCTCGAAGCTCCTTTGTGATCATCTTTCTCGAGTAGACTTGTGATCCAAATATTTGGTGGGGCTGAAACCGCGTATAGCTCGGAATGAGTCACGGGTTGTTTGGGTTTCATGTATGCAAAGTCTTGCATGGAAGTTTTTGCATGGTGAGGTTGTCTGTTCGGCTCCATGTGTTCCGGCGAATAGGTGTCATGACTGTGAACGTGGTCCAAGTTTATGTAGGCTGCGATGATGATCATCTTGAAGAGGATGATCGTCTCGCTTTGTAAAAAAAATAAATGAGATCAGAATCTAGAGACAAATTAATTCATTTATGATTGGGATGGATTAATGTTTCGAACGTTGTATGTACAGTTTGTTAGGAGTGTAGTCGGGTCATTCGCTTCATTCTCAGGACTTGAACTCGGCTTTTCTATCACGCAAATCAGGTAATCTTTCTCCCGTCTATGTGTTTGTTATTAGAAGCGATTTATGGATGGGTCTTGATTGTTTGATGAACTCATGGTTTGGTTTAACAGTGATGACAACTTGTTGCGAGAAAATGATGATGCTGTTGTTGTATTGGGTTTAGGTAAAGATGTTGGAGTTTACCTTAGGTTTACTACACAAAAATATATGCATGGGATTTGGTTATAAATGATGATGATGTTGTCGTTGGGATTATGCTAACATGGGGAAAATCAAATGGAATGCCTTTTATCACATTCCCATGCATGCAAAAAAAAAAAAAAAAAAAAAAAAAAAAAACCCGATGGGAGCTTGGTCTTTAGGCCAAAGTTTGATGATGATGAGTATGTGGGCCGTGTATGGGGATTCCTAGTAATATTATGTTGCTAAACCATAAAGAAATAGCATATAGGCTTAAGGAACCGGGTTGTAGGATTCTTATTAATATATGTCTATTTTATCAGGTCTGTGGTTACTTACTCCGTCATAGAATCCTCTAGCTTTTGTGATACGAACGTTACATTAAGGTGAGTTCTTGAGCCCATTCTTTCAAATGCTTTTAAATTTTTCGGGCTAATGTGCATGCTAAACTCATATGATTATTTTCATGAAGGAAGTTGGGAAGCTCTTTTTACATATTTATAAAATTCATTTTTTTTTTCTTGAATGCTTTTTAAACATGAATTGTGAGTGGGGTTATATGTTTTTATATACCTATTCGTGTGAAGGCAATTATTGATGAGAATAATATATATACTCATATTTAGATATGTTTACATATATATAAGAATAAATTTATGTAGATATATTGTTATATAAATACTCTAGTTTATGAGGGATATACATAGTTATGAGGTGTGTAGGTACGAAAGTACATGTATGATGGTTGAAGTATATATATATACGCACGTATGTATTTAAGTGTAAGTTTATGATGCCTTTTATTTAATATCTTAAATTTTAAGGGCTTATAGGCATGCTGGATGTATTAAATTGTTTATAAACTTCTAAGATGTTTGTATAGTTACTTTCAATCTACATTTTAACTATACATGAGGATTAATTGCTTGCCCTTTTATGTGCTTGACTGTGATGTGTTGGGTCATGCCACAACCAGGTCGAACCGAGGAAGTCCCCTAACAGTTTATCTGTCCTTGGGGCAAGAGGAAATCCCCTAGCAGTTTATTTGCCCTTGGGGAAAGAGGAGAAGAAAAAATTCCTTTATCCCCTACTATGTGTTTGGGATTTAAGGTGAGGAGATCTGTGTTGTGTGCTCGACTCATTAAAAGAGGAATTTTAACTATGAGTATAAAATAAATACATTTATTTATTTATGATCATGATGTAAATTTAAAAGATGAATTTTAATTATGAGGATAAAATAAATACATTTATTTATTTATGATCATGATGTAAATTATTATATTGCATTAATATGTATGTGAATATGAATTTGAGTGTGTAGGTTTTTGGGTATTACCATGACTGGGTCGAAAAGTCCCCTAACTGTTTAGTTGATTTATGTGGGCAGAAGTAGTCCTCGCAGCTTAACAGTCCTTGGGGCAGAGGAAGTCCCCTAACCGTATCTATCTTTCTTGGTGGGAAGACCCCTCACAGTTTAGAGGTCCTTGGGGCAAAGGGTCCTTTTTCCTTACTTTGTGTTTGGCTTTAAAGGTCGAGGAGACCCATTGTTATGTACTTGACCCATTTGAACGGATGTTTAAAGTTATCTTAAAGAATGTTTTAAGGAAGTTGATGTTTATTTAAGACGATGTGATGAAAATGTTTTACATCTTCCTTTTTTATTGTGTTACAATATTAAAAAACTTGAATTCACTCAGCCTAGCTGACTTTTGCATGCATGTTAGATTGATTTCAGGTTAAATGGATGAATGATGACCTCTTGGATGTTGCATGAAGCTACCCGACATTGAAGTTGGCATTTCTAGTTGAAGACGATGTTTTAAATAAATAAATTTCAAACATTTAAATTGTGTATTTTAGTTTGGATACTTCCCATGATTGGGAATTCGACTTAAAAGTTTTCCGCTGTGTATTCTTCAAATTAAGATAATAATAATAATAATAATTAAAATTTTCAAGTGTTTGGACTGTTTATGCAATGATGTCCCAACTGTGAGACACCCGGATTTTGGGGGTCTTACAAGTTGGTATCAGAGCGACAGTTTGAGAGATCCGGGCATCCTTTAATGCTTGGACTCGAACTGAGAATGAGATCATAACTAGAAATGCCAATATGGGTTGCTGCATACCAAGAGGTAATCTTTACTGTACCTAAGTATTGTGAGTTGTGTATTCGTGGAATGCCTAATGGCATGAGGTGATAAGTGATAGATTAGTGCCTATATATTTTGATATGAAACGTTTTGACAATGAGTGCTTAAAGGTATAATTTGTTAGATGGACTATTAATGCATTATGCTCAGATGTGAGATGGAATTAATGTTTTTATTAATCATATGATGTGCTAGATGGACTGCTAATATCTATGCTTTTTGAAGTATGTTAGTGTGTTTTCCCTTGAATGCCTATTGGCATGATGTGTTAGCTAGAATGCCAATATGTTTATGTTTTAATGGTATGCTAAGATGTTTTTCTTGTAGTCTTAATTGCAAGTCATTTAGCTAGAATGCTAACGTCATTATACTTTGAAGTATTTTAAGATGTTTTTCCTTGAATGTTATTTGCATGATGTGCAAGATTGAACACTAGTGTGGCCGTGTTGGGAAACGTTTAGAACACGTGTAGTAGCATTGACAATCGATCGCACTTGATCAACGTTATCGGCAGTCTATTGTTACTTCCTTTGTTTTGAGTTGTAGCCTAAAATGATCATATGAATGTTCTGTCTTTGTGTAGGTGTATAAATATGGGTCAATATAGATTATGTTATGTCCAATGCCTTATACTGTAACCAATTTATGAAGATGTCCACATTATATTATTGCTCCGTAATCAGATGCATGGACTCGTTATGTCCATCTAGGTGATGTAGAGTTTCTTTATGCTATACTACTACATGTTATGTATGGTTATGCAATTCTTAGGTTATGCCTAGGGATTATGGATTCCCGAGTAAGATAGCCTTTGCAATATTAAGGGACCCATATCACGACAAGGGAAGACTTGCAACTGTGGATGAAGTTCTGTTTTAGAGATGTAGGAGGGTGACAAAAATCTAGATGTCTACTTGAAAGTCTTCTGCCAATGTACAAGGATGTGTACATTTATAATGGAAAGTAGACAAAAACCCAGTCAGGTGAAGGCTCATCTGCCGATAGTGACGCCCAAAGTTAGGAATAGATGATTGGTGAGCAGGATGAAGCTATGTAGGATGTATGGATCAATAAAGAGTGCATGTTTGATTGGTTGTGCGAATGTCATTACCCATTAGGAATTACTCGAAGAACATAATGGCATCCATCATTCACTTCTTGTTTCTTGTTGAATGATTTATCTAGCATGTAAGGAAGCTCATGTGTTTCCCAATGACATCTAAGTTGAAGAAAGGACTAACTACATCGATAAACCTATGACTTTACTAACCCAACATAAGAGAAAGTGTGAACTAAAGCTATAATCACAATTGTTTATTATACAGTAGGATTCGAGGACAAATCCTTTTCTAAGGGGGTAGACATGTAACACTCCGAATTTTACGTCTGCAATGTTGAATGTTCTATGGATGAAGTTGTTTTATATAAAAAATACAATGTCAAGGAAACTTTGGGGTTATTCCTCAAGACAAAACGTCGAGGGTCATTTGATATTTCTTAAACTCAAAGTGTTCACTACATGTCGATCCAGCAGAACCTTACTACCCGAGGGGTTGTTTCTAGGCACGTTGTGTCAATATCCATCGCCTTTGCCGAGGATACATATCTCACTACTGACTCTGAAACAAAATTTCATGAGGGGTCGGGTCTAAAGTTCATGTTAGCGCAACCCATCATCCATGAGGAGATGGTCACCTCAAAGGACCATCCAAGTTCTTGTAATCTTAATGGGAAAAAATGGATAACCGATATTTTTGACAACAAATTCCTTGCTAGTTTGTGAATGATACTCATTAGATGTTGTATGGACGAAAGCGTAGTACTCCTGTTTGTTGGTGTCAAAATCAACAATAGTTAGAAGTAGATGTGGCAACAACTGAAAAAAAGGGTTCAACACAACGTTTTTATGTAAGCAGCTCTTATGGGAAGAAAGCCTATGTAGTTATGAGGTGATGACTAATTGAATTGGAAGTTGGAAATAGAGTTTTGGGGAAAGGTTGATATCTTATACGGATGCAATTACTCATGTATTGGATGTAGCCGATAAATTTAATGGTATGCATCCTCTATTTTTTTCATGTGAAACAACGACGTGTCTAACAATTGAGGAAGATCAGGTGCTTCATAATAACCATGTGATCGAAAAGAGATCGACGAAGATTATGTTTTAGTTTAGAAGGCGTCCAAACTTAACAAGAGGGAAATGCGGTTATGCACTGAAGTTGTTAAATAATTGAAGGTGCAATGGAATCATGAAGGATTATGAAACTTTAGTTGCAGAGTTTTTGTATACAACAGGATTCGAGGACGAATCCAATTATAAGGAGGGTAGAGTTGTAACACCCCAAATTTCGGTAACATCTGGTTATATATATTGCAAACTACGCAAGTATATAAAAAAAGCGATATGCCAAACAACTTTGGAAGCACTTGTAATGAATCATAACATGACATATCCTTTATTTTGAATAAAATCACATTATGTATTTCCGGCTATACGGTAGAATCGTTGGATTATAACACTGGTATGAAATAACATATTTTCATGACACTGATTGCATATATTTGAAACATGGAGGGCCTTTATATGGATTGTCACAAAGCTAAATTGGGATCAGGTCATATTAGTGAGGAACTTTAGGGGCCTTGTTGTAACTTAAGGTTTATTCAACTCTATGAAAACCCTACCATCCTTTGACTGCCGCCTATCTTCATCACTCCCCTACTCAACGCCATCAACAAAGCAGAGAAGGATTTCAATCGCTTGCTTCATTGGCCCCCATGGTTTACGTGTTTCCAAACCGTCGCCTAGGAGGATGCCGGTTGGATTCGTGACCTTCATCGGTTCTGGGTTAGTTCGTGCATCGTTCTCATGTTTGGTAATTTTTGCTAGGATTCTCGAAGCTCCTTTGTGATCATCTTTCTCGAGTAGACTTGTGATCCAAATATTTGGTGGGGCTGAAACCGCGTATAGCTCGGAATGAGTCACGGGTTGTTTGGGTTTCATGTATGCAAAGTTTTGCATGGAAGTTTTTGCATGGTGAGGTTGTCTGTTCGGCTCCATGTGTTCCGGCGAATAGGTGTCATGACTGTGAACGTGGTCCAAGTTTATGTAGGCTGCGATGATGATCATCTTGAAGAGGATGATCGTCTCGCTTTGTAAAAAAAATAAATGAGATCAGAATCTAGAGACAAATTAATTCATTTATGATTGGGATGGATTAATGTTTCGAACGTTGTATGTACAGTTTGTTAGGAGTGTAGTCGGGTCATTCGCTTCATTCTCAGGACTTGAACTCGGCTTTTCTATCACGCAAATCAGGTAATCTTTCTCCCGTCTATGTGTTTGTTATTAGAAGCGATTTATGGATGGGTCTTGATTGTTTGATGAACTCATGGTTTGGTTTAACAGTGATGACAACTTGTTGCGAGAAAATGATGATGCTGTTGTTGTATTGGGTTTAGGTAAAGATGTTGGAGTTTACCTTAGGTTTACTACACAAAAATATATGCATGGGATTTGGTTATAAATGATGATGATGTTGTCGTTGGGATTATGCTAACATGGGGAAAATCAAATGGAATGCCTTTTATCACATTCCCATGCATGCAAAAAAAAAAAAAAAAAAAAAAAAAAAACCCGATGGGAGCTTGGTCTTTAGGCCAAAGTTTGATGATGATGAGTATGTGGGCCGTGTATGGGGATTCCTAGTAATATTATGTTGCTAAACTATAAAGAAATAACATATAGGCTTAAGGAACCGGGTTGTAGGATTCTTATTAATATATGTCTATTTTATCAGGTCTGTGGTTACTTACTCCGTCATAGAATCCTCTAGCTTTTGTGATGCGAACGTTACATTAAGGTGAGTTCTTGAGCCCATTCTTTCAAATGCTTTTAAATTTTTCGGGCTAATGTGCATGCTAAACTCATATGATTATTTTCATGAAGGAAGATGGGAAGCTCTTTTTACATATTTATAAAATTCATTTTTTTTTCTTGAATGCTTTTTAAACATGAATTGTGAGTGGGGTTATATGTTTTTATATACCTATTCGTGTGAAGGCAATTATTGATGAGAATAATATATATACTCATATTTAGATATGTTTACATATATATAAGAATAAATTTATGTAGATATATTGTTATATAAATACTCTAGTTTATGAGGGATATACATATTTATGAGGTGTGTAGGTACGAAAGTACATGTATGATGGTTGAAGTATATATATATACGCACGTATGTATTTAAGTGTAAGTTTATGATGCCTTTTATTTAATATCTTAAATTTTAAGGGCTTATAGGCATGCTGGATGTATTAAATTGTTTATAAACTTCTAAGATGTTTGTATAGTTACTTTCAATCTACATTTTAACTATACATGAGGATTAATTGCTTGCCCTTTTATGTGCTTGACTGTGATGTGTTGGGTCATGCCACAACCAGGTCGAACAGAGGAAGTCCCCTAACAGTTTATCTGTCCTTGGGGCAAGAGGAAATCCCCTAGCAGTTTATTTGCCCTTGGGGAAAGAGGAGAAGAAAAAATTCCTTTATCCCCTACTATGTGTTTGGGATTTAAGGTGAGGAGATCTGTGTTGTGTGCTCGACTCATTAAAAGAGGAATTTTAACTATGAGTATAAAATAAATACATTTATTTATTTATGATCATGATGTAAATTTAAAAGATGAATTTTAATTATGAGGATAAAATAAATACATTTATTTATTTATGATCATGATGTAAATTATTATATTGCATTAATATGTATGTGAATATGAATTTGAGTGTGTAGGTTTTTGGGTATTACCATGACTGGGTCGAAAAGTCCCCTAACTGTTTAGTTGATTTATGTGGGCAGAAGTAGTCCTCGCAGCTTAACAGTCCTTGGGGCAGAGGAAGTCCCCTAACCGTATCTATCTTTCTTGGTGGGAAGACCCCTCACAGTTTAGAGGTCCTTGGGGGCAAAGGGTCCTTTTTCCTTACTTTGTGTTTGGCTTTAAAGGTCGAGGAGACCCATTGTTATGTACTTGACCCATTTGAACGGATGTTTAAAGTTATCTTAAAGAATGTTTTAAGGAAGTTGATGTTTATTTAAGACGATGTGATGAAAATGTTTTACATCTTCCTTTTTTATTGTGTTACAATATTAAAAAACTTGAATTCACTCAGCCTAGCTGACTTTTGCATGCATGTTAGATTGATTTCAGGTTAAATGGATGAATGATGACCTCTTGGATGTTGCATGAAGCTACCCGACATTGAAGTTGGCATTTCTAGTTGAAGACGATGTTTTAAATAAATAAATTTCAAACATTTAAATTGTGTATTTTAGTTTGGATACTTCCCATGATTGGGAATTCGACTTAAAAGTTTTCCGCTGTGTATTCTTCAAATTAAGATAATAATAATAATAATTAAAATTTTCAAGTGTTTGGACTGTTTATGCAATGATGTCCCAACTGTGAGACACCGGATTTTGGGGGTCTTACAAATACACGAGTCGGATCCAAGTGATTCATCTTGTCTATCTGTTTTTATTTTATTTTTCAGCATTTAGTTAGTATTTATTTTCTTAGTTTAAAAACCTTTTCTAACTTTTTGATTGATTAGACGTTGAGGATAAACCGGTACTAAAAGCTCTTGTGTCCTTGGACGACCTCTGTATCTTACCAACACTATACTACGTCCACGATGGGTGCACTTGCCCATATGTGTGTTTAGTGTTAGTGAATATCGTGTTTTATAAATTTAAAACTTGGCTAAAAGTGTAAAAAGGGCTTAAAATATACATCAAAAATATATTACACTACACACGCATCAGTAAACTTTTTCATTAACAAAAAAGTATACCGTTGTAAGCGAAAATACATCACAAATATTGAAAAAATCTTTGCTCTGCAATATTTCCTCTTCAACAGAGTTTGCCACGGAAACAAGGCTTGTTGATTCACTGACCTCAATAGAATTTGCAAACAAACTGTTGAAGAAAACAATAATGTATATTATAATAAGATATACGTTCATCATAATATTGTTAAAATTATAAGTGAAAAAACGATAAGGTAAATAACAAATAATGTTCACAAAATTTTTAAATACCTGTTTCTGAACTCATCGACTTCAGGACAATCATGATTGCAAAAAAGACGACTAACCGTGTAAGAATTGTTAACATACGCAACCCCTAGTAAGAAACAGTGGGAAATTAGGAATGAAAAAAATATAATATAAGAAACAATAGACAAAAAAAATTACTAAGGAAAGGAAACAAACAATTCCACCACTTGACCTTGCCAAACTGCAATATAATGATTGCATGAACATTTTTCCCTTTGATACTCTCAAAAAACGACAAAACTTGATCACAGTATTGATCCCACAGAGTAAGAAATACTGTCCAACGCCTGAGTAATTCATCAAAAATTGGTAAAAATAAAGTTGCATAAGTTTCATTATATAATTATGGTAAAAAACTACAAACATATGTTTCCTATCAATTGTAACAATAATATGTATACTGGATTCTAAGATAATCGTTAGCATGCTTACTCAAGATCAGATGTCTCTATAGTAACTTTAACAGATTGCTTTCCACTTGATTTGTTAGTTACAGTCTCTTTTGAAAATGATCGAGTCAAATAACCAATAACATCTACAACAATACGATATCGATCAATAAGATGCGGTTAGTAAATGAAAAATGATAATTAATGTAAAAAAACATATTTTGAAAACAATATTTGATATACATACTGACTGTAGAATTTGAAATAACATCACTGTTCAAGATGACCGCAAAACTCAAGAAATCAAAGCCGTACGGTGATCCACCAATATCTTCACATGGAATTACTTGGGTTGTACCCAGGAAACACAGCCTGTTTTGATTGTCAACATACCTGTACGTAGAGTTATTAAAACCTATAGTTGGATTCCTGATAATCAAACATTTCTTTTCAACTAATGACGGAAGAAATTGTGGTAACACTCGATTCAAGCATGTAGCCTCCATCTTTGTCCCCTGTATAACGTATGAACAAAATAATTAAATAAATATCAATCAAATAGTATTATAGTATAATAAAGTAGAAATTTTAAAAATATATATATAAATTGATAAATTGATAAAAATTAAATAAACCTCTTCATCAATTAGAATCATGTCAAATGAGTATAACTGACCGGATTCCTCCTTTCTGGGTGTTCCCAAACCCTGATCACCCTAACCTTGACAGAAAACTGCTCTTGAAATGCATCTACAGCTCTCAACATAGTGATGTTATGGTTCTCCATTATATCTATAACACGGCATAAAACATATTTCAATATACGAATCAGGAAAACTAAAGACCAATGAAGAAAATTAAAACAAACAAAATGCAGAAACATTTTGGACGGGAAAAGATAGTTTAAAAAAGTAGTGTTTAGCAGAAGAAGGTTATCATATGGTGCTATCATATATAAGAATTGTAAGATGTAAGATTAACACGTAACAAAACAATGTAGTAATATGAATGACACAATGCAAAAATGAAAGTAGTTTTGAAAGAATACTTATAAGACCAAAATGAAAAGCTATAGAAGGAAACCATCAATCATTATATTTTAGAAATGATAAATATTGAACAATCAACAATCAAGAATCAATAACATCAATAACAAAAATAATAAAACATATGAATATGGATAGTATCAATTTGCATATTCTTTCAAAAAAATAGATTAACCTAATTTTTAGTATATCTTTTAGTTGGAAATTCAAAAATTGATAATTGATAATGTTGATAATATTAATTTGCAGATTCTTCCCAAAAATAAATAAAGCTTTTACATATTATTATTAATAACATCAAAATCATTTACGGTTGTTATATAATTTAAAAAATACTAACCAAAATTAAAAAAATTTACATATTATTTCTAAAAATAAATACACCTATTTTACGTGAGCTTATAGATTTCAAGGAACAGCATCAAGATCACATATATATGAATCAGTTTTCTGTTTTACATTTGTTCTGGTATATCAAGATCAAGATTTAGGTTTATAACATTTGCTACAATTTAAAAATATAATAAAAATTATTATATTGACTATAATTATTATTATTAAATTTTTAAGCATAATATAAACAGACATGGTAATATATCTTAATATGTTAGTTTATACTTACTAACTATGATTGTTAAATGTTATTAACTAATGTTTGCTATATGTAATATGGTTTAATATTTTAAGTTTTTTTTCTATATGGTTTATTTGGATCTATCTTTTTTAACATTGTAATTCTATTCTAATCATACAGAGTCAAATTTTAATATACATTCATATTGCGATAATTGCAATGAGATAATGGGAATACAAAGTACTTTAAAAAATATATAACTTTTTAAACATGGAATATTTTATATAACATATTAAATAATATGTTGTCCGAATAGTTGTTGATACCACATGTAACTTAAACTTGAAAACCATAAATTTTGTGGTTAAAAATAATAAACATAACTAACTTAATATATATCATATCAAAACCACAAAAAACAAAACCAAAATGTCAAAGAAGTACTAACTAAGGTTCACATGAGAAACAACCCTTTCAACACTCAAAACTTGTTCAATTTCATCAAAACAAAAATAAACCGTGTCACCCACCTTAATGCCAGCAATGTTCATGAATCTTGACCACCTCCTTAACGCATAACGATAACCTTTGACTCTCTTTTCACGTCCCATACCATTAGGAAAATCCTTTTGAGGATTAAGATGCAAAAGTCTGATTGTGATATTTTTTAAACCCAAATCCAGTTTAGCCTTCCTCGAAACATCATCAGGCAGCCGCTGTATTGTTTTAAAAATTAAAAGTCATAAGAACATCAATCTTAAATTATTTATGTATTATGTCAAAAAAAAGTAATATAATATTTAATATTTAGTAGTTACACAAAACATATTACAACTTACAAAATAGTCAGCAGCCATACGAACAAACCGAATAATATGTCCATTGGCTTGTTCAGCAACAGGACGCGGATCCACATCTTGAACAGAATCAATAGGTGCAAAATCAGCCTGAAACTTACATATAAAACTAATCAGATTAATTAATTAAAAAATGTAGTATTAAATATAAAGAATCAACCAAATTTATACTTACATCGGCTTTATTCAAATGCCTACAGAAAGATGGCTCCCTGATAATGATTAGAAAAATATAAGATACTAATAAACATAAAATGAATAGAAGGAATACAATACAGATTATAAGTGTAACACCCTTCTATTTATCACTTGATTTTAATAGTAAAATACACCATCATATCCAAAATATTGATTAAGTGACAAGTATTCGTTAACGGAACTCATAAGTACATCAACCTTAGTCAACTAGTGGCTAAGTTAAAACATTTCAAAAGTAGTTTAATAACGTTTACAACCCGTACATAATACTACTAAAGATTTAAAACATTGCGGAAGCTTCAAAATGTAGTGTTCGGTTCTTCATTATGTGCTTGATCGCCATCCGTAAGATCCATCTTGTTACCTATGATCAAACCGTTAAAATCATTAGTTTTAACGATATGATATAACATAATTCCAAGGTTTGACGTCACATTAAAAATAACAAAAATATATATAAGTTATTCTGGATCCACCGTAAATTACGGTATCACCGTAATTTACGGTGAGACCTGGAGATTTCTGGTCACCGTAAACCAGGAGACCCACATCGTAACAATCTATGATCTTTACCGTAAATTACGGTACTACCGTAATTTACGGTGGTACCTGGAAATTCCATGTCTCGTTTGTTTTGTTCATTTCACTCAAACCCAACTCCTGGAATTTACTTTTCTAACAAACCACTACATCAGATTCTAGTGACTCAAACATGTTATATATTAAGCAAAATCAAAGAACATTCCCTCGTATTCCGGAGCCTTAATCATGTTTTACTAGATTATTTGACCCGTTTGGCTCGTCTAAGGAGTCCTCCTCTATGACGACTACCAACGAGTACCAATCGAGTTTAATCAATCAATCAATATACGACTTCATCGCTTATTTCAAAACAACTCTTATTCAAAGATTTAGTTACACATTAAAATCATCAAATCTAATAAATGTAACGGGTCAAGTTACATACCTTCATAATTCGTCGACATTGCTTTCTAACCATAATTACCCAACTATTTATTTTGACCCGTTTGGTTTGTCGAGTGAATTCCATCACTTCCTAGGCTCACCAAACGCAACTATTTTTGCTATAACAACATTAACGTATTTACGACTAGGCTTATCAACATAAATGTAACGAGACGACAAGTCGCGTACCTTTAGAGCACACCCTTCAAACGCGTATCCGCTCCGGCTTGTCCGCTTGACGATCCGGATTCTTTGCCTATTGAGTTCAACGAAAACACGTTTAGAACTCCTTTTAATTCACAATTCGCATATTTTGCCTAGACATCACAATCATACGGTTAACTCAAATTTTCAGATTTAAGTCTTCTTTGAGGCATTTATGCGAACACCTATCGGGCAGAATTTTATATCATTCATGTTTCAAGTTCATAGTTTGCTATTAAGCTAAACTTATTCATCAATAAAGCCTTCATGTAACTTTTAAACATCATAATTTCAGAAATTGCTTTCTATGACCAAATCACACTAGAATAATCCTTCTAAACCCTAGTGTTTACTAGTTTTCCACAAAACCCATGAATCACCTTCATGGTGTTCATGAGAATTTCAGGAATTAGCCATAATTTCACATGTTATTGTCTAGGTTTTTACTCCTAGACACCATGTCATCACTAAGTTAACCAAATCACAAACATGCATCATCAAATTTCAGATTTCCCAATTTCATGAGAATTTCAAACAGAGAATTAACACCAAATTTTACATACCTTGTAACCCCCTTGTGATGAGGATCACTAATCTATGTTCGGATTTTGATTTGGACTGAGTTTGATCCTTCAATTTAGAGATTTTATGCTGAACTAGGGTTTTGATGAACTTGGTCGCCCCCTGCTCTTGTCTGGTCGATCTCACACACGTATGTGTGTTTGAGATTTCTATTTTTCATGTTTTATTAAACTAAATTTTAGTTTAATCCCTTTTTGGTCCCTCTAATTTTCTTTAGTCCCCTTTTTGTCCTTTAACTACTCACTAGTCATTATCTAACTAGGTTAGTGTCACCCCTAGTTAGTTTATTTTACTAATTTATTTACAAATAAATTGTAAATTTTATGAACTTATATTTTCGGGATGTTACAAGTCCATCCCCCTTAAGAGGGTTTCGTCCCCGAAACCAAAGTACGTACCAAATAATGTAGGGTAGAGACGTCGCATCTCCTCTTCAGACTCCCACGTAGAGTCTGAACCTTTCCTATGCTCCTACTTGATCTTGACTTGATCAATTTGTTTGTTTCGCAATTGCTTCTAGCATTCTATCACCACATTTCTTATCCTATAATCTCCCACCACAACTGTATTTACGGTGGGTTTAATGTGGTGACCTATATAAACCAAATTTTACATCTCGAATCATTATTTTACGGCAAAAACTCAAATAGTGCCATTTGACTAATATAATATCTCTTTCGGCTTCTATACTTATTCTAAGTATTTACCTATCATAAAACTCGTTTCCAAACAACCTTTAAAGGTTGTTTGTTCGAATTAGCTAACAAGGGCATTTTGGTCCTTTTTAGTCTTTCAATTACTACAAGGTCTTTTGAGAGCATGTTTGACCCATAATTCTTCTTTTGAGTTATGATCTTGTTTGAAAAAAAATCATTATGCTTTTCGACATGCCCGGCCCCCTTTTAAAACATTCGGTTTACCCATTTAAGTAACCCATTGTCCATCTAAGACTTCATTTAATGCTCATTGAACCTTACGTTCTAAATGAGTAATTACTCCATTACACATACCTGGCTCGGGTCAATGTATTGACCTGTTTTAATGCCTTGCTATAATATTCGCTAAATAATAGTGATGCAAATATCATTTCTACATTTATTCCTGAAATCATATAACTCGACAAGAATCATTAGTCGCCATTATTAAAAGGTGGTATCTTCACCCTTTGACCCGTTTGGTCTAAATGGCCGATTTTATTAGCGAGATGACATGTATTTTCATCTCGACTATATGACTCGCTCCGATTTACATCGGGCGGTCGTTTTACTTTTAATTCATTTCTTAACACTTTTCGGCCTATTAAGGCATACTTCATAAGCGTCTTTTTAAAACCAACAGTTATGGTCGACGCGTGACCAATTTACCGTTTTGCCATTATTGTTTATTTTGGTTTACCCTATAAGGTACTCATTTAAAAAAAATTCATTTTCCATTCGCCATAAAATGATCGAATTACCGATTTAACCTCTTTTAAAACCCTCCACATGGTTTCTTGTCATGCTCAACTATCTTGTTCCGTACGTCTACACGCCAAAACGTCATACCTCAACTATGTATTCATCTTATTCGTAACCAATACGATAGAGAATTATTCTAAAATATAAGTCTAGTATAAGCCATACTTACTTGACGCTAGTTTTATATTAACAAGCGCTCTACCTAGGTCACAATGTTAATTAGGCTACAACTTGTTTTATTGCCCAAACTAATTGGTCACCATTTTACCTCATACCTCGTCATTCGAGTATGCAATATTGCCGTCATCGGCCCTCTTTGCGTGTTTGTACTTCCATATCTAGTCATTTACACTATAACGTGATTACATTCTATATTACTTTTGTGTCCGTGATCACGTTACGCCATGTTTAGTTTTACCTTGACCTTAGTCTATGGCTACACTCATTTTCCTTCCTATAATCTTTCCGACTCTATGACTTCTTATGTGTCCTTCGTGTCGGTTTATTTTACTCATGCCGTTATTTGGTTTATGCCTCTACTTCCTTTCAACCCGTTACCGGGTTCGTTATCTTAATGTTTTTAACACCCCGGTTTTATTGGTTTGCGTTTTCCTTTCCATAATCTTTTACGACCTATCACGTAGATTTACTAATATTTCGCACTTTCACTATTCGGTTAGCACTTACTTGAAATATCAAGTACTATACTTTATTCAAGCCCGTCCAACATTGGAATAGTTGAACAAAACTATCGAAATTCCTTTTTTGCAGAATTTCATCGTCCTTTAGTCATAACTCTTAATCTGAGTCTTTTAACTTTTAATCTGCATCACCGTCTCTTTTATTAATGTCCCGAGGGTTCATTTCTTAGGCCTTGTTAGGTAAAACCATTGCTATCGTTTTATAGCTCTTGGGGTTTACCCGTTTTCGTTCTAACACTTCTAATATGTTTATTTTACTAATCTTTTATTCAACTACACTTATCAATGTAATTATTGTTCTTCCTCATACGGGTTTGGTTAATAATATGTTACTTGGATGGTTACCCATACCCAATTTTCTAAATTCGCATTTGACGATACTTTCTTATTCGTAGTGGCGAATAATATGTATCGTTTATTTGGTTTAACCAAGTGTACAACCTTGCTCTTGCCATTCGCTACTAATACAATTTCCAAGTTCGGGTGTAATTACACTCCTTCCCAACCCAACATTTATTCACTTCGTTAAGTTCTCGGGTTCGAGTGTACGCACACTCCTTCCCGTTATGACACTTGTCTTTCATTGCATTCCCGGGTTCGAGTGTACATGCACTCCTTCCCGTTGAAATATTTACCGAGATTACTTTTACCTCGGTTTCACATACTCTCCATTATTTATTTTCTTATCTACATATATATATATATATATATACCTTCATATAGGTATTTCTTTTACATAATTTTCCCAATTCATTACTCATATATGCCTTTATGCAACTATCATTCGCACTTGCATCGGATAAATTTGTCTTAAATTAAATTTACAAGAAACATACCTGAAATGATATCGGGTTCAGTTTTAGCCTCTGCGGCTGTTATATAAAACGACCTTGTCCTTGACTTCTGGGCATCAGACATTGTGTCAGTTGCGTCTTTGGTTCCAAGCCTTTCTGGACGTTTAGACTTCTTGTGTCTTGGCTTACCACACGTGCCCTTGTGAATTTTTCCGCAAAATTTGCACTGATGTAACACAGTTTTTGTAACTCCTCTCTTGGGAGCTTTATTAGACTTGGACTTCTTTACGGAACTTGGATTCATATCCAATACCCTCCTCTCTTCTATTTCTTGTAATATGATGTCTTTCAATTCAGCCATCATACCATCCACCACCGGTACGATTGTGGTTTATAATCTATCAATATAATGTGATAAACCTAGAGCTTTTCCGACTGCCTCGGAAATCTTAGCTTTCATTTGCTCAGTCAATTGAGATGCCGAATCATCTCTGGTTACTGCAGACATTTCTTTAACTGAAACATCCATAATGGTTAATCAATACTTATTTAATTCATTTCCATCTTATTATACGGAATTTATATCACACTCACTTAGTCATAAGTAATGTGTTATTTTCCTTCGGTTTGGTCAAGTACATATCTTGCCTTACCTTTCTTACTTAGTGTATTTCCCAGGTTCGAGCGTATTTATACACTCCTCCCATACACTTTTCGCATATTTCATATTGTTTAATCTCAATTATAAGTAACTCTTACCGGATGTCTTGAAACTGAAATGTTTACATCAATTATTAAACATCTCATTTATAACATAACTTTGTTTGCTTCGGTCTAGCCAAGTTCGTAACTTGCTTTGACCGTTCTCATTTAGTGCACTTTCCGGGTTTGAGTGTATTAACGCACTCTTCCCATGCACATTAATTTCCAAGAAATGTTTACATCAATTATTAAACATCTCATTTATAACATAACTTTGTTTGCTTCGGTCTAGCCAAGTTCGTAACTTGCTTTGACCGTTCTCATTTTGTGCACTTTCCGGGTTTGAGTGTATTAACGCACTCTTCCCATGCACATTAATTTCCATCTCTTTCATTTAAATAGGATAAGATCTACTAACATGAATAATTAATCCTTACCGGACGATCGATCAAGCTTGAACCGAACACTTTGTTGACAACCTTAAGCTCTGATTACCAACTTGTAACACCCTTTTATTTATCACTTGATTTTAATAGTAAAATACACCATCATATCCAAAATATTGATTAAGTGACAAGTATTCGTTAACGGAACTCATAAGTACATCAACCTTAGTCAACTAGTGGCTAAGTTAAAACATTTCAAAAGTAGTTTAATAACGTTTACAACCCGTACATAATACTACTAAGGATTTATAACATTGCGGAAGCTTCAAAATGTAGTGTTCGGTTCTTCATTATGTGCTTGATCGCCATCCGTAAGATCCATCTTGTTACCTATGATCAAACCGTTAAAATCATTAGTTTTAACGATATGATATAACATAATTCCAAGGTTTGACGTCACATTAAAAATAACAAAAATATATATAAGTTATTCTGGATCCACCGTAAATTACGGTATCACCGTAATTTACGGTGAGACCTGGAGATTTCTGGTCACCGTAAACCAGGAGACCCACATCGTAACAATCTATGATCTTTACCGTAAATTACGGTACTACCGTAATTTACGGTGGTACCTGGAAATTCCATGTCTCGTTTGTTTTGTTCATTTCACTCAAACCCAACTCCTGGAATTTACTTTTCTAACAAACCACTACATCAGATTCTAGTGACTCAAACATGTTATATATTAAGCAAAATCAAAGAACATTCCCTCGTATTCCGGAGCCTTAATCATGTTTTACTAGATTATTTGACCCGTTTGGCTCGTCTAAGGAGTCCTCCTCTATGACGACTACCAACGAGTACCAACCGGGTTTAATCAATCAATCAATATACGACTTCATCGCTTATTTCAAAGCAACTCTTATTCAAAGATTTAGTTACGCATTAAAATCATCAAATCTAATAAATGTAACGGGTCAAGTTACATACCTTCATAATTCGTCGACATTGCTTTCTAACCATAATTACCCAACTATTTATTTTGACCCGTTTGGTTTGTCGAGTGAATTCCATCACTTCCTAGGCTCACCAAACGCAACTATTTTTGCTATAACAACATTAACGTATTTACGACTAGGCTTATCAACATAAATGTAACGAGACGACAAGTCGCGTACCTTTAGAGCACACCCTTCAAACGCGTATCCGCTCCGGCTTGTCCGCTTGACGATCCGGATTCTTTGCCTATTGAGTTCAACGAAAACACGTTTAGAACTCCTTTTAATTCACAATTCGCATATTTTGCCTAGACATCACAATCATACGGTTAACTCAAATTTTCAGATTTAAGTCTTCTTTGAGGCATTTATGCGAACACCTATCGGGCAGAATTTTATATCATTCATGTTTCAAGTTCATAGTTTGCTATTAAGCTAAACTTATTCATCAATAAAGCCTTCATGTAACTTTTAAACATCATAATTTCAGAAATTGCTTTCTATGACCAAATCACACTAGAATAATCCTTCTAAACCCTAGTGTTTACTAGTTTTCCACAAAACCCATGAATCACCTTCATGGTGTTCATGAGAATTTCAGGAATTAGCCATAATTTCACATGTTATTGTCTAGGTTTTTACTCCTAGACACCATGTCATCACTAAGTTAACCAAATCACAAACATGCATCACCAAATTTCAGATTTCCCAATTTCATGAGAATTTCAAACAGAGAATTAACACCAAATTTTACATACCTTGTAACCCCCTTGTGATGAGGATCACTAATCTATGTTCGGATTTTGATTTGGGCTGAGTTTGATCCTTCAATTTAGAGATTTTATGCTGAACTAGGGTTTTGATGAACTTGGTCGCCCCCTGCTCTTGTCTGGTCGATCTCACACACGTATGTGTGTTTGAGATTTCTATTTTTCATGTTTTATTAAACTAAATTTTAGTTTAATCCCTTTTTGGTCCCTCTAATTTTCTTTAGTCCCCTTTTTGTCCTTTAACTACTCACTAGTCATTATCTAACTAGGTTAGTGTCACCCCTAGTTAGTTTATTTTACTAATTTATTTACAAATAAATTGTAAATTTTATGAACTTATATTTTCGGGATGTTACAATAAGAAACATAAAAGATAATAGGAAATGTAATAAATAAATACTAAAAAATAAGATAACAAACATAAAATTTAAAATAAACATAAACAATTTTTAAAAATAACAATCATGTAGAACAGACAAATAACATAAACAATAAAAAAACAGCGATTAAAAAGACAAATTAAATGAAAATAACAAAACAGATGACATAGAATACTCGATTCAACCAACATAAGAAAACAAATTTTATACATAAAATAATTAAAATTTAACATGAATAAATTCTAATAAACATATTAAACAGAAAAAATACTTAACAAATCATAATAATAAAAAACTATACATAATTTCAAAAAATTTATACAGATCTACATATCAAACACAATAATTAAAAGTTATAGTACAAAACATAATGAAGAAGATAAACATAAATTACCTTGATGAACTTTCCGTCATATTCAAAACCTACAAACAACAGTTACAAAAAATAACGATTCAGATTACATATTTCAAAATTTCAAATTTCAAAGTAAAAAGAAAACAACAATCTGATGTACCCTGTGTGTTCGATTCTTCAATGATAAGAAAAAAATTACAGATTAAAATATGAAGAATTATTAAAGGAATAAAATACATACCGTCGATGTTCGAAGAAATCGGTATAAGATCTAATGAAGAATCGAACAATAGAAAGGAAAAAAAAACCCTAAAATCAGTAATAAGAAGAAAAATATTACAGATTCAAAGATTACGTATTATGTGAATATGATACATACCGTCAATATTCGAAGAATCGGTATAAGATCTGATGAAGAATCGAACAATAGAAAGGAAAAAAAAACCTAAAATCAGTAATAAGAAGAAAAGTATTACAGATTCAAAGATTACGTATTATATGAATAAGATACATACCGTCAATGTTCGAAGAATCGTTATTAGAGCTGATGAAGATGAAGAATCGAACAATAGAAAGGAAAAAGAACCCTAAAATCACAAAGAGTATAAGAGAAGAAAGGTGAATAGGAAAGTTGATCGGTTTATTCTGTTAAATATGGACCGAATATTGAGGACCCGAATGGCTTGCTGGATCCCGTGTCGGGTTATCTTTAGGGAAATGAGGATAATGACAATTTTGGCGGGAAAATGAGCTATAGAGGCCCTAGGAGGGGGACACGTGTCCCCTGATTAAGGCTTTTATTAGGTTGTATAGATTGTAATCTCATTCTTGTAATTTATTCGTTCAAAACATAATACAGTGAATATTTGATATGGTATCAAGAGCTTCATAATATCTCCTCTGAGATTATCGATCCTATCATCCACCTTTCTTTTCTCCTCTTCTGACCAATCCAGTAGCCATGCCGCCCAAAGCCGACGAACCTTCCACCCCGACCATCATTCACCTTACCGCCTCAAATCACTTCACAATTCGCATCACCCCATCCAATTTTTCCGTCTGTTGCAAACAGTTGAATCAACCTTGATTGGTCTAGATCTTTATCACCACATCGACGCTTCTTCCAAGCCTCCCACAGCCACCAGCTCTGAGTACTCTAGCTCTGAGTACTCTAGCTGGTACAGACAAGATCAGATCTTGTTTAGCGCTCTCCTAGGAAGCTGCACTGATGTCGTTCAGCCTCTCATGTCATCCGCCGCCACTTCTCAAGAAGCCTGGCTACGATTGACCACAGCCTATGAAAATACCTCTCGTTCCAGAATCATCTTGCTTAAGTCGAAACTATCCGCAAATCCTAAAGGATTACGTCCTGTGACCGACTTTCTTCACGAGATGCGGTCCATTGCGGATGAACTCGCCTTGGCGCAAGAACAAATTAAAGATGAGGATCTGATGATTCATATTCTGAATCAACTGGGTGATGAATTTAAACCCCTGGTTGCTGCTCTCAAAGCTCGGGACACAGCAATTTCATATTCTGAACTGTATCACAAACTCGTGGATTTTGAAAGGGAAATAAAAAATAACACACAAAATTCACCTGTTGTTCACACGGCTCGCTATACTCACACCCAACCAACTCGCGCCTCTCAAGGGTATCGAACTGGACATGGTAGTTCGCGCCAACAACGCTCACAAGGGCCTAAAACACCACACTACAATGGCTCTCGCAACAATTCTCGATCAAACAATTTTTGCCAGTTCTGTTCCATCAATGGCCATGACACCAAAGACTGTCGCAAATTAGCACGTTTCCTACGTGAAAATAATATAACAGTCCACAATGACCCAATTGTTAACACCACTACTCGCTCGTCACCGGTTCAAGCTCCTTGGCTTTTTGACACGGGTGCTTCAGACCACGCCGCATCCCCTCAGTCAAAAATGCACTCTTTATCGGACTATGGTGGTCCCGACGAAATCGTCTTAGGAGACGGAACATGCCCTCCAATATCCCACACTGGTGAAACTCATATCCCAACTTCTACTTGCCCTTTATCTCTTTCTAACGTTTTATGTGTTCCAAATTTGCGTAAAAATCTTGTTTCCGTTGCCAAATTATGCAAAACTAACCAAGTTTCTGTTGAATTCTTTCCTTCTTATTTTATTGTGAAGGATCTTCGCACGGGGGCGCACCTAATGTGGGGGGTCAACAACCATGACGTCTACTATGCTCCATCATCGCTTTATCCACAAATAAACACCATTAGCACCAAGTCTCTCCTTGAATTACATCACCAATTTGGTCATCCTTCTGTCAAGATTCTAAAGACCATTGGAAAAACTCTAGGTCATCAAAAGTCTACTTGTTATTTTAATTTCATTGTGACTCTTGCTCCATTAATAAAAGTCATAAACGTCCATTTCATAATAACTCTTTTGTGACTACACAACCATTACAACTTATCTACAGTGATGTTTGGGGACCCACTCAAAAATCCATTGACGGTTATCAATACTATGTAATATTCGTTGATTATCACACCAAGTATGTGTGGCTTTATCCAATGTGTCACAAGTCGGATGTATCCAAATTTGTTAGTGCATATGTCTATGACTTCGTCTTGAATCGAGTCTTGTAATCAGATAGGATAAACCAGTGCTCGATAGGCTAGAAGTTAAGAAATGTGTGTATGATAACCATTTCGCACGAAATGAACAAAGGCCATTTCGTACGAAATGAAACATATCCATTTCGTATGAAATGGAACTTGTGCCATTCCGTGCGAAATACCCTGGTCTATATATAGGGGAGTGATATGTGCAAAATGCAACATATAAATTATATCAAATGAGGCATAAAACTAACCCTTTTTAGTACTATTGTTAGAAAAAATGTGTTTTTGTCTTCCTTTTGTATTTTCAGGATTAAATGAGCTCAAATTAACAAAAGAAGCAAAAAGACAGCAAAATCTAACATAAATACAAGAAAAGGAACAAAAGTGGAATGCCCGACCCCTCAACAGCATCTTCCCAAGCAAAACCAAGAAAACAAAAGACTGAACACGCCCCGTGCTCAGCAAGCACGGGGCCGTGCCCAAGAAGCAGCAGAAAAGACAAACCTTTAGAAGCTTCTATTGCCCACCACGGGGCCGTGCCCAGTGGACACGGGGGCGTGGTCAGACTCCTGCAGGCGCATTTATTGTAATTGCGAATTACAATTAATGAGGAGAGAGACAAGGATGGACACAGGGCCATGCCCGAGCTTCTGTTCAGCCTATAAATAGGAGTGTTTGGAGACATTTCAACTCATCCCTTGGCACACCACCTCTCTCACACTTCACCCACCAACCACCACCACCATAACACCATCATCCACCACCATCATCCATTGTCCATCATAGAGTGTGTGAGTCGTCTCGGGATCCAAGATTGATCGTAAGAGTTCTTGACAATCAAAGGCCATGTTTGCCTAAGTCTCTTACATCACTTGGTGAAGACAAGTGTTTAGTGTAATATTTTTTATTTTTAATCTTTTGCACTTTTTAATTGGTCTTGTATTAATGACTTTAATTACTAGTTTCTTATGTTGAAGGTGATTCTTCCTTATCGTTTGTCTGTGGTGTCTTGGCATTATTTTACTGTCTATATAAAATAAAAGATTTTCACCATTCATATCTCCACGGTCTATATGGAGGTATGTTGGCTACCTGGTCGGGGGGTTAAGGGAACGGTTTGGTAAGAGTCTTGCCGTTGTTCAGCGTTTAGAGATCCTGCAAGGGACCTGGGTCAAATTTAGTAGGACCTCCTTCAATACCCAAAGGTATTGGATGGCGGGGGTCCAAACTCTTTGATCCCCTCATAAGTTAAACTACTATTAAAACTTTAACCCAGCTATTTAGGACTGTATCCCTGCTGACTCAGACTACTTAGCTGAGGGTAACGTCACATTCAAAAGAGGGGCCTACCACATTATGCATTAATAACTTAATTAATTATCTTTCAATAATCCGACCCTTTAGGATTGTATCCTTGCTGACTCAAACTACTGGGTTGAGGGTAACGTCGCCTTCAAAAGAGGGGCCTACTACAATAACTAAGATAATCTCTTAAACAAGTGCAAAAGTGTGAAAATAATCAAAGGTTACACTAACACACGAGTTGGATCCAAGTGATTCATCTTGTCTATCTGTTTTATTTTTATTTTTTTTATTTTTAGCATTTTAGTTAGTTTTATTTTCTTAGTCTAAAATCTTTTTCTAACATTTTGATTTGATTAGACGTTGAGGATAAACCGGTACTAAAAGCTCTTGTGTCCTTGGACGACCTCGGTATCTTACCAACACTATACTACGTCCACGATGGGCATATACATCCAAATTATAACACACTTTACGCACATCAAGTTTTTGGCGTCGTTGCCGGGGACACAAGGATTTTAAGAAAGTTAGGAATCAACGGCCTAATCATTTTTTTTCTTTTTAATTTTTAGGATTTTCTTAAATTTTTCAGCTTCTGCAGAGCTCAGCACGGGCCGTGCCTGGTCGGACACGGGTCGTGCCCAGCATTGGTACTGGCAGTTTTTATTTTACGAGTTACAGAAGGCTGAGCACGGGGCCGTGTCGGTGCAAGACGGGGCCGTGTCCAACTTTCCAGTAACAGGGATCCGGAAAACAATCACTGTAACTCCGACCACGGGCCGTATTCACTGAGCACGGGGCCGTGGTGAACTTTCTGACCAACATTCTTTTTTGTTTTTGTGACAGGACTTGGAACCAGACGCCACCTCTATGTAGTGTATGAGCTCTAGTTCTAATAAAGACATAAAAGAACCTCTAGAAGAACCCGAATGCTTTCTAAGGAAAAGAGTAAAAGCTAAAAACCAAGAGAAGGTTTCGAGGGACCCACTTCCAATGGTGGACCAGCGTACCCTCATGGATTACCTACGACCCACCGTAGGTAACCTTGGCGCCGCTATCAATGCACCGAATGTCGAAGCCAACAACTTCGAACTTCGGCCACATTTGATACAGATGCTTCAAAACTCTGCAACCTTTCATGGGCTTGCGGACGAGGATCCCCATCTACATATCACTAATTTCTTAGAAATATGTGATACCTTTCGGATCAATGGAGCATCAAATGACGCCATTCGCCTTCGAATGTTTCCATTTTCACTAAAAGACCGAGCAAAAGCTTGGCTTAACACCCTCCCAGTTGGTTCGGTAAACACCTGGGATGAACTAGCCCTAAAATTTCTATATAAGTATTTCCCTCCCGCTAAAACGGCTAAATTAATGACTGAAATTAATACATACTCGCAAGATGAGGGGGAATCCTTTTATGAAACTTGGGAAAGATTCAAGGAGCTATTACGAAAGTGTCCTCATCACGGTCTTGCAGTGTGGCAACAATTATCCACTTTCTATAATGGATTGTTGCCACATACTAGACAAACACTTGACTCTAGCTCCGGGGGACTTTTAGGTAATCGCCGCCCGCAAGAAATATATAATCAAATTGAGGAAATTGCTCAAACCAATTTTCAATGGCACACTCCCCGAGGCAATAAATCTATTGCCCCGGGCGCCCATAAGGTTGATGAAAGCACTTCTTTACAAGCCCAAATCGAGGCCCTTTCTTCAAAAATTAAAAAGCTAGAAATGACAAAAACAGTCTCGGTTATGGCTTGTGAAGGGTGTGGTGGGCCACATGAAAATTGGAGTTGTATGAAAGAAACATATGATCAAACAGAGTCGGTAAACTACATTGATAATAGACCTAGGCCGTCGGGTCCCCCAACGGGCACCTACAACCAAGGATGGCGTAACCACCCTAACCTTGGTTGGAGAGAACCCGGCAATAGTAGTAACCAACAAAACCTAAATCAACGAACAAACTTTCAACAACCGAGGAATGAGTCACAAAATTTTTCTCAACAACAAGGCGGACGAGAAAGGCTTGAAGATACTATATCTCGCCTCATCTCCGACACTGAAAAGAAAAACTCGGATAGGTTTCTACAATTAGAATCAAATTTTAGAAATCAACAAGCTAGCATACAAAACATCGAAAAACAAATAAATCAACTAGCCCAAAATTTCTCCGAGAGACCACAAGGCGCGTTACCAAGTAATACAAAAACAAACCCAAAGGCACAAGTTCATCTCATAACACTACGGAACCGTACCGTGGGTCCCGCGAAAGGCCCGCCGCCTACTGAGGAGATCGCAACACCGCCCCAACAAGAGAAGGGTTCTCCTCCCTCACCAGAGCCCACCAAGGCTCCTCGGGTTCCGTACCCCGGTAGGTTAATCCGTCAGATGACCAATGAGCAATTCGCAAAATTCGAAAGTCTACTAAAACAATTGCATGTCAACATTCATTTCATTGACGTCCTAACCCAAATGCCTAAATATTCAAAATTCATGAGGGACTTTCTCACTCATAAAAGGAAAATTGAATCATTGCAATTAGTTAATTTAGGCGAAGAATGCTCCGCCCTCGTGCTCAATAAACTTCCCCAAAAAAAGATTGATCCCGGAAGCTTCACAATTCCTTGCTCAATTGGGGACTCCTCCATTCGAAATGCGCTAGCCGACCTTGGTGCTAGCATCAACCTCATGCCAGCATCAATGTTCAAAAGACTCGGCTTAGGCAAAACGAGTCCTACAAAGATGAGTATACAGCTTGCTGATCGATCCGTCAAATTCCCGCAAGGTGTCGCTGAAAATCTGCTAGGAGTTGATAATTTCGTCTACCCGGCCGACTTTGTCATACTTGATATGGAAGAAGACACCAAAGTCCCCCTCATACTAGGGAGACCATTTCTAGCCACCGTACAAGCAGTGGTAGACTTGAATGACGGAACGCTCACTTTAAAATATGGTGATAAGGAAGTGAAGTTCGGGGTTGGGAAGAGAATAGAGGACGATGACCCGGTCAATTACATGAAGGTTATTGATTCGAGTTTGGATGATGCTCTCCGATGGTGCAACATGGGATGCAAAACATCCCGCTCGGAAAACATATAACCTCACCTTGGGTCTAGCCAAGGACCCTTATAAACGTGGCGCACCACGGAGGCATTCCGCGGAACTACCCTTAGTTTAGTTTAATCTTTTAGTTTAATTTTAATTTGCATGAATAAAACACACTCTGGATGGTGAAGGATAACAAGGGAAACGAGAAACATAGCCCCATGCACTAAAACAGAGCAATCCGACAACAATCTCCCATTACAGTAGGCTCAGCACGGGCCGTGTCCACCCAACACGGCCCCGTGCTGCACAATCTGCAACAAATCGCCCAGTTCAGGTAACTGGACACGGGGCCGTGTTCACTGAACATGCCCCCGTGCCCAGGCTTCTGTTTCTTTTCTTAAATTTTTGTCACTGGCACCTGAACACGGGGCCGTTCCCGGTCCCCACGAGGCCGTGTCCAGACTGCCAGTAACATATAATTTTGCTTTTAACACCATTTTACACACTCAATCAACCTAAAAACTTATTTTTGGGACACATTGAGGACAATGTGTAATTTAAGTGTGGGGGGGGGGGATGCTAAAACCTTGAATTTTGCAAGTCCTAATAACAAGCCTTACACAAAACTCTATTGGAACCGCTAATCACCACAAATTTTTTCCAAAAATTTTCATTTTTTTTACTTGTCTAAGTTTAAGTTGGGAATTCAAGTCTTAATAAGGTTATATTTTTACAAATTTACAACCGATAGCGTCGTGATAAAAAGAACCAACATAAGAAGATTATGAAAAGGTATGACAAACTTCGTTAAAATACGATTATATATACTTGATCACATAAAAACCCTTTTCCCACAAAAGTGAGTTTTGAGCCTTTAAACGAGCATACAAATATATATATCTTTACACTAAATGCTCATTTTTCATTTCTTGTGTGAATAGCCGCTTGGTTCATACGACTCTAGAACTTGCCACAACAATACACCCGGTCCTTACCAACTTAAACCCGAGTAAGTAAATGATGGAGGCATTAGGACTAACCCTAGTTAACCCCTTTGAGCCTAAACCTTTTCATTTCTTAACCCAAAACAACCCTTTGTACTCACCTAAACCTTTTTATTTTATTTTTTTTAGTAACAACGTTCGGTTCTCTTATGACTTCCTTGAAAAAAAAAATTCGATGAAGCTAAACAAACAAACAAAGTTTATCAAATATCTTTGTTTGAACATTCCATCGAAATAAAATAAAAATATGAAAAATAAAAAAGTCTTTCAAACCAACGTTTGTTACGCCTTTCGCCCTTTTTACTAACCACTAACCCAACCACCCACCTTTAGCCCAAGCCAAAAAAACTCATAAAGTCCTCTTGATATTTACAAAGGTATATAGTTAAAAAGGAGGAGGATTGATTGCTTGGCAAGCTTATGGTAGAAGTAAGTTCCATGCCGCTCTCGAGTGATTCACTAAAAAAATACACCTTCGGCCGAGTGTTGAGTGATCTCCCGTGAGGTATGGGAACTTGTATATATATGAGATTTTAAAAAGGTATGTTATGCCCAAATAAGTAATTTATCTTAAAAAATGTTTTTAATAAATCATGCCGAATAGGATTGTAAATAAATAAAAATAAAACCTCAATAAAGAATCTTGGAAATCCCGACACTCTATGACAAGCCCAAAAACTTTCTCTTCTACCCATTCCATTTGGGAGTGAATAAAGCCACAATATAAAGAGTTTTGCTTGAGGACAAGCAAAGATTCAAGTGTGGGGGTATTTGATATGCGCAAAATGCAACATATAAATTATATCAAATGAGGCATAAAACTAACCCTTTTTTAGTACTAATGTTGGAAAAAGTGTGTTTTTGTCTTCCTTTTGTATTTTCAGGATTAAATGAGCTCAAATTAACAAAAGAAGCAAAAAGACAGCAAAATCTAACATAAATACAAGAAAAGGAAAACAAAAGTGGAATGCCCGACCCCTCAACAGCATCTTCCCAAGCAAAACCAAGAAAACAAAAGACTGAACACGCCCCGTGCTCAGCAAGCACGGGGCCGTCCCCAAGAAGCAGCAGAAAAGACAAACCTTTAGAAGCTTCTATTGCCCACCACGGGGTCGTGCCCAGTGGACACGGGGGTGTGGTCAGACTCCTGCAGGCGCATTTAAAAGTCAAACTGACCAATAATGAAATCAATTGGTGGTTTTGATATAAAGTCCGTAAGGTGAGATAGTCTTGATAATAATGACTAATCTAATCACCTTGTGAATGATAAAAGGTAGATTGACGCTCGAAAAGCTAGGTGGAAGCTTGGGTAGAAGCGGGTCAAACGGAACTAATACGCGTGGAAAAGCGTAATCAGAATTCAAGGTAAGTAAAGCTTACGCCCTCTTTTGTAAGTTATGTATTTTTTCATAAGTTATAAATACGACAAAAGCTATATCCGATTTATGGTTCCGACACGAAATGAAACGGGTCGGAACATATAAAATAATGATAAACCATGTTTAATGGTAAAACGGGTGAAATGGTAATTGGTCACGAGATGACATATTTACAAAATGAGTTTTTTTGTTTTTAACGAAATGGTAAATAAATACCATTCGAATATAAGTACAAAATGTTTGGCCGTTTAGACCAAACGGGTCAAATGGTAATGTTAATACCATTTGACACATAACGACTAACAAGTGCTTGTCGAGTCTAATGTTCACAGGATAAAACGGCTTATGGAAATTTGCGTTGCTATAAATTAGCAAATTATTGAAGCAAGGTATTAAATGAGTCAATATGTTGACCCGAGCCAGGTACGTATAAATAGGTTTATAGTTAAGAATGAGTTTTTGGTCAAATAATTAGTAAGTCATTTGTAGAAAATGAGGGACTAAAACTTTACCAAAAAAAGCCCTTGATGGGTGAACCGGGTAACCGACCCTTAGAGGTTGTTTAGGATCTTGTTTATTGATTATGAAATCCTTAGATACATATAAAAGCTATAGGCAAAACCATTCATGGATCGAATGCCTAAAAATGGGTCATTTGCGTAAAATGACTAGTTGAAGGGTAGAATTGGGATTTTGGGTTCCATACGTTAAATCCACCACAAAAATAGTTGTTGTGACAACTGTCAAATTTGCATGTTTACGTACAATTATTAAATATTGATTAGTGCTTAATGACTGTGCTGAATTACAATTAATTACTTGAATTGCTTTCTGATTATTACCATATACATACATGTGCATTACATATTGCAAATGACATATCATTGACTGCATGCAAACATATTGACATAAATGATGCACAAAGCACAGTTAGCACAGTTAACAGACAAACCGGGAAAATGCTGACGGAGTTCAGTACATAGACAGACGTTGTTTTAAGAAACAGTATGAGCCAGAAACTAAGTACTACACTAGTATAGAGTGTAGGGAAGTATGGACCACAAAACTGCTTTTCTAAGTGATAGTTTAAGTACCGGAAAGTGCCTAAAACTCACCCAAAGTGCTGAATTCAGCACAATTCAGCAAAAATCAGCTTTTTAACAAGCTTGTATCATGCAAAAATATGACTAAATGGTCCTGAATGCTTTCCTAAGTGTCGGGAATTAAAAGTGTCACAAAAGGGTACATAAAGAACACTAAACGGCATAGTTTGACACTTTAACGAACCGGTATCTAACCGAACAACCGGACACTACCCGAAACACCAAAATTTTACTAGAAGCATTGTTTTAATATTTCTAAGCTAGTTATTGGCCCCGAGCACCCTAACGCACTACATAACACATAATATGCATGAACACTAACTAAATCCCTTAGAATCTAACTAAATATCCCTAACTTACCATCACAACCCAACCCTATACCCCCCCCCATGGTGGACGGTCACAAGGGCGGACCCACCCTTGGTCTCCTTTGATTCATTTTAATATGCTTAGAGATCTTGTTATGTACTAAGAAGACACATTACACAATGGTTAAACCCCTAATATGGATTATAAGAATACATGAAAGGAACTTGATTCATTATCTTTCACCAACACTTCACACACACTCTTCTCTCCCTCTCCTCCCTTGCCCACGGCCGTGAGCCACCAACCACACCACCACCACATCCATCCAATCTTCATCCATTACAAGGTGATCACAAGGTGTTTGAGGCAACATAAAGAAGCTTGGAGCTCTTGGAGATTGAAGGACCACTTCCAATTGCTTTTATCCATCACATTTACCATCTTCATCTTCTTTGGTTCTTCTCTAGCCCTTGTACTATTAGTAAGCTTCTTGTCACTTGAATTTACTTCTTATTTAGTTGGTTAAAAGATGATGTGTGATGAAAATCATGAAGAACACTAATGAACAAGAAGATGAACATTCACATAAAGCTTAATAACATAAGAATACATATTGTTTAGTGTTGTTTTGCTTCTTGGTGATTGATTATTTGTGATTATAATGTTAGACATCATATGAAACCTACTAGGTTGTGATTAAACACATGATCTAGTAAGTTATGATGATAATCTTATGAAAGACCAAGATGATCATACTTTATGTAGACATGAACTTGAATGATGAAATTTGTTTTCATATGTGATGATGATTTAAACAAAATACAAGTCTTGTAAGTGGATGATTTCCAAAATAGTTTTTTTTTTCAAAGAAACTAAGTTAAATAACAAGATTTACATAGACTTGGTTCTTACATAAACCAAACTTGTGTTAATGGTTAAACAAGTGTAGAAACACTTGTGTAACAAAAAGATTACATAAAGAAGCATTTTTAGAAAATGTGTTTGGAAGTTATAAACACCCAACTTCTTTAAAAATGAAGTTTTTAAAGAAGTAAATACATTTTAAAGGGTAACTAACCCTACTAAACACACTACCAAGTTACTACAAGTTTTTATGGAAGTTCAAGTTCATGTTGTTATATAAATCACATGATTTTAGCTAATTGGTAAGTGTAAGTTGTTTAGGGTTGATTGTTGATTGTTTGTGATGATTTCAAAAAAAAAAGAAAATGATATGCTTTTATAGCATGGAGACCTCCATTTTCAGGGGAAACTATGGCAAAATTTTCTAAAAATATAAACACTTAGAAAAATATTTTCAAACAAGTATTTATAAGGGTATTCTTAACCATGAGTTTTCTACATAAACCTTGCCATAAATTTTGTTACAAAAATACAAACATTGGAGGTTGGTTTTTATAAATAAAAGTGGCTATATATATATATATATATATATATATATATATATATATATATATACTTAGAAGACACATGTGTGTGAATACTTGTATACTTTGTGTAATAGTTATATTATTTTAGGGTTAAAATAATATAACATTATAAAATACCAAGAAATTACAATCCAAAATATTACCAAAAATCCGAAGGGATAAATATACAAGTTACACACAAAATACTGAGAAACCAAACAAGAAATGTAACTTGCCAAATATTCCGGAAAATACATTTATAAACGTATTTTGGTAAATAGTATTTTGAATACAAGGGAAACGAAGATATGATTTTTCCAATTATTACAAAGTCTTATCATATTTTTGACAAGAAGAAAATATATTATTTTTGGGAAATAAAAATATATTTTCTTGGAATTTTTAGAAGATATATGATTTTTGGGAAAAATATATATTTTCTTGGATAAACTTGAAAATACATTGTTTTAGAACTACAAATATTTTTGCCAAAAGGAAAAATTATAAATAATTTTTCTAAGCAATAATTCTTAGATATATATATATATATATATATATATATATATATATATATATATATATATATATTGGGAAATGCATAAATATTAGTGGACTTTTATTAGAAATAATATTCCGGAAAGTTTAATACAAAATTAAGTATAAGAATACTTAACGATTACAAGAATACGGATATACATGTATAAGATACCCCCATCCTTGGGAAGGAAATACGAGCATATATACTTGAGAAGTATGATTACAAAAATATTGTTTAACAATTATTCCAAAATTAAATATAATTTAAAGTAAAAATATTTATTATTTTAACAGGTAATTATAACTTGGAATAATATTGAAGACATAAAAGAAACGTAACTCAAAAGCATTAATACTAAGACAAGGCACGACCCGTCCGTCTAATAGACATTAATACATTGTAGGTAGTCGTGTTTGCTGAAGGAACGTGGGTTACGAGTACTGAAGACGCAAGACTGTGAGTTCATGTCCCCCTTTTCTTTTAACTGTTTTCAGTTTTATAACTTCGGGGGTGAAATACATGTTACTAACTGTTTACGAACATTTTATGTGGTATGGTTAGCTAAGGAAGGGTACTGCTTGATCAAGTGAGTGGTGGGTATGACACTTAAGGCCATTAATCCTCGTTGTAGAACCGAGGGACATGAGTGATAGATCTATTCGGGTGTAGCGAGCCCCACCCATGCGCACGCCAAATGAGCCATGTGGTGACTATGTCTTATTGACGAAATCTGCTAGGTTTGAGTTTTGCTGCATCACTTCACACATATCAATGGGCTTGCAAACTATTGGTGATCTGTTTTTCCTTGTTGCTTTAATACCGGGATTTATAAACTTACATACATACTTACAATGATTTCAAAGGTTTACTCATACACACAAACAAACACATGAACTCGCTCACCTTTTGTTGATGTTTTCAAACTACATGTATTTCAGGGAATTAGTAAGTGGATCTGGCGGGCGTTGGAAGTTTTTATGCTGCGTTGGGAATAAAGATGTCATCCATGGTCTTTGATTTTGGTCAGTGTGTCTTATTCCTGGATGAGACACATCTTCCAAACCTTGGTGTTTTTCAATATCTTTTGATGAGTCCTTAAGGAACTCATAAACATTTTGTACGATTTGTAAAACTTGAATTTGAAGTCTACGTTTCAAAACAATATTGTTATGTTTTAAACTTGTTTAATGGATGACGAATCTATGGTTTTAACATATAGTTGTTGTTATGATTGAATGCAATAGTATTAAGAAAGTCACACCATAATCACGCTTCCGTAAAAGTCAGGGTGTGACAGTTGTGGTGGAAGACAAGCAGTTAACTAGTATGGAAATGCGAGGTACGAAAGGAAAATAGCGAGTTTGATGCTTAAATGCTTAAAGGTCCACTAAACGGGTCAAAATAAATTAAAAAGTTAAATAAAGTCAGGGTGTGACAGCTGTGGTGGAAGACAAGCAGTTAACTAGTATGGAAATGCGAGGTACGAAAGGAAAATAGCGAGTTTGATGCTTAAATGCTTAAAGGTCCACTAAACGGGTCAAAATAAATTAATAAGTTAAATGTGAATTAAGTGATTAGAAAGATACATATAAATCGGTGAATGTAAATGCGTACGCGAACCCCGTAATAGGAGTGAAAACGCTAATGTTTGACTAGTCCGGGATGGGTAGAAAGGACAAGACATGTTTTTGTCATATAAGTTATAGTGTGATGTTATAACCAAACGGGTCGAAGAATCATAAAAAGGGATTTATAAGCCTGTTAGGTCCACAGTTTTACGCTTATCTTTATTATGTTTATTTATGTTTATTTTGGTTTAGATTAGGTCTTGGGCTTGGGCTTAGGCCATGTGGGCCAATGGGTAGTGGCTTCTATAAATAGTCTTATTAGATTGTTAGTGGTAGAGCTCTCCATTTTTAATCATGTAGTCCCAATAGAGAGCCTTGTACCAGACAATCCTAGGGATTGTGTGCAAGGTTCTCAGAGATCGTACCAGACAGTCTTCAAGACTGTGTGCGATCTAAGCAGCGGCGCTGAGTTCTTTAATAAAATATTTCTTTTTGTTCTTGCTGGTTTGATCTTACTTTCCGCATTCGATCGAACCGTTAAGTGATGTCACGGGTTTTTCGGGACTAACAAGTGGTATCAGAGCCATTGAAGTCTTTCAAAGGCTCGGTTTCTGATATCACTTGAAGAACGAGAAGATATTTCGCACAGTGTCGGGGGATGAATGTTCGTAAATGAAGAGATCTCGGTTCATGAAATTTGATATTCATCCACAGATAAAAAAAATAAATAAAATAAGATCTGGTGAGGTTATTGTTATGATGGCGGCTGAAGTCGGTGGCGGTGGTTTGGATCGATTATGATGAACGTTGATTTTGGAGATGTTGATTGTGTGTGCAGTCGCCGGTGACGGTGATGATGCAGTCGCTGTTGACGATGAAGGAGACGAATGTGACGAGGGGCTGTGGATGTTTATACGAAGGTGAAGGAGATGGAGAACGGCGGTGAGAGATGGCAGCCGGCGATGAAGATGATGATGATCTGGATTGATCGATGAGGTGAACGTGGAACATCGGAGAAGATGAAAGGACGCCGGAGATAAAGGTGTTGATGACAGTGAACAGTGGGGTGTTTCGGACAGATAATCTTCATGTGTACGGTGACTGTGAACGGACGTGTCGGAGAACAGTGAATGGTGATGATGATGATGATGATGATGACGGATGACGGTGAAAACGTGATGTTGAATGAACTCGGATGTGGTGTGAAGATCTCAGATGATGTCTCAAATGAAAAGTTGAAAAGTTGATGTTGTCTCGGACGATGATACAGCTGATGTGATGATGATAACTATATATTCCAGATGATGTTAATCGATGAATCTGATGATATGACGATTATGAAGGTGATTGTTCGAGATGGAATGTCTGGATGGATGATGATGATGATGATGATGGAGTGACATCAGCAGGTCAGAATTTTGGGAATGTTGATGGCGGCTGCACATGATGTCCCATCAAAATTTTCAAAACCCTAAGAAATCTACACCATTGGATGATGGGAAAAGATCAACGGTGAAAGATGAAAATAATGTTGCAACAACATTTGGTGGGGTCGTCTAATGTCAGCAACAAACAGCAGGGCCACGCATGCATTAAAAATTGGTGGCAGATGACATAAGGCGGCTAGGGTTCACATGTTGGGCCACCTAATCGGATTTATAAGTTATTCGATCATTGCTGCTATCATGGCCTTGTGATTTTATTTGGAGGGACCCACATATAGAAAACCCATGGTAATTTGGGCAATGCACATAGCTGATGGACTCAAAATGTTTGTCTACTCTTTGACGGCCACACATGATTCGTCAGTTCAAAACAGTTGTTGGTGATTATGTGATTCGTTGGACCGGAAGGTTTATGTTGATGGGCTCGTTTACTGCTGGGCCACTAAAGGGGAAGACCCAAGACTGGAGATCATCTAAACCGAAATAAAGAGAGCATAAAACTAAGGGGAGATTGTTAGGTCCAGAGTTTTACGCTTATCTTTATGATAGTCTTTTATATATTATTGGGTTTAGATTAGCATTTGGGCTTGGGCTAGGCCATGTGGGCCAATGGGGTAGAGGCTCCTATAAATAGTCATGTCTAGATTATTAGTGGTAGAGCTCTCCATTTTTAATCATGTAGCCCCAATAGAGAGCCTTGTACCAGATAATCCTAGGGATTGTGTGCAAGGTTCTCGGAGATCGTACCAGACAGTTTTCGAGACTGTGTGCGATCTAAGCAGCGGCACTGAGTTCTTTAATAAAATATTTCTTTTTGTTCTTGCCGGTTTGATCTTATATTCCGCGTTCGATCGAACCCTTGAGTGATGTCACGGTTTTTTCGGGACTAACAAGTGGGCTTCACAGAGATGGATGATTACAACAGTGTCACGGCAAAGTACATCGGTCTTCGAGAGAACAATAAAATTCTCTATGAAAAGATTGACGCACTTAAGAAGGATATAGCTCAGCTTCACAGAGATGTGAATCAACAGCAATGTTGGGTTCACGACTACAAACATAGACTCACAGTTAAAACTCTTGAATGTGACTCTGTGAAGGGTGAGCTAGAGCTCCTCACTGGAAAGTATAAACAAAACGAGTTAAACATCAAAAAGTTTAATACTTCCAGTGACACTGTTCGTTATCTATGCGATGTGCAACTTGCTTATAAAGAAAATAAGGGTAAGGGTTTGGGCTACAAACAGGTTCCACCACCATATAATCATAACTACTCAAGATTGCCCACTACTGAGCAAGAAATAGAGAACTATGATAAAATGATTTATGGTAAACCAAGTAATTATGTTCCATGGGAGCCTTTCAAACCAAAGAATGCCAAGCCCACTGATTTTCAAAAGCCCATGAGTTTTGTTAACAATGAAAATGAAAATTGTTCAAATGAATCAACTAGCTAATCTGAACAAGTGAATGAGACAGAAAAGAAATCAGAGAAAGAAACAGAACCAGTTAAAACATCCGCAAATGAGCCCAAAGAAAATTTATCAAATTTTGATTCTGTAAAAAATGCTAACTGTTCTAGTTCATGTGCAGAACCAGTGACAGTTGAAGAGCAGTCTGCATTGGATGATAAATCACATTCAAACGTTGCTGAAGTTGCTAATGTTGCAGATGATTTGGACGTTGCTGAAGTTGCTAATGTTCCAGATGATTCGAATGTTGCCAAAGGCGATAATTACACTTGGAACTATGTCATGTCTTGGTATGCTGAGAGTCGGGGTATTCCGATTAAAATTGATGATTCAGGTGTTGTGGTCTTAGATTATGGTGGTGATGAAAATGTTTTAACAGGGAAATCTGATGTATTGACTGACAAACTTGAAACACCTGTTTTAAGTGACTCAGAAATCAGTCCTGGTGATTCGGACAACTATTCTAGTATGCCTGAAACATCAACCGATACATCAGAAACTCATGAACAAGAGAAAAATGAGAAAATTGATATGTTTGATTGTGTTAGTAAAGAAGTCGATGAACAGGGATCGTCTGATGAACCTGACATTCAAGTTGCAGATTCTGGTACATCAGATAATAATTGTAGCGCTTCTGAGAATTTTGAATGTGACAAACACTCAGAATCAAGTAGTGTAACGCCCGAAGAGAGTCAAAGAGTTTCAAACATAGACTGTTCTTCGGGTGAGAAACCAGAATCAGCTTATGTCAGAAACTCAGAGGTTGATGAAGCTGAAGAAGAGATATTCGTAGAAACCAATTCTGAGGAAACTTATGAGATCTCGAAGCCTGAAGAAAAAGGATCCACGGAAATCAATTCAACAGTTGATTCAACTGATGAAACTGAAGAAGAGATATATGTGGAAGCCAATTCTGCAGAAACTTCTGAGAACGTAGTTTCTGAGGAAAAGGAATCTGTGGAAGTCAATTCAACAGTTGATTCAACTCTCGATCCCAAAGGATCAGATTCGGAAGAAAGCATTTCAAATAAAGCAAAGTCTACCGAATCTGTTCCTTTAAAGAAAAGACGATCACGCAAAAACAGAAGACCACGGAAAAAGAAAGCTCAAAAGGAAAACCCGACTCTCAAGTAAACTGAACCAAAACTAAAGGGTAAAGTCGCAGATACGTACTCTCATGTCGACAACCGTGAGCAAGGTTCATCCAAGATCAAGATCAAGCACGCACACAAGCAGTCAGAGTCAAATGAAAAGAAGAGACTTGATCAGTTCCTTGGAATAACACAAGCAGAACTAAATGTCTTTTTCTCAAAGAGACAAACCTGTTTTAATTGTGGAATTCCGGGGCACATTGCTAGAAATTGTGTTAATCGGCCTTTCGTGCCTCACTACTCTAGTAACACACGTCATCAGAAGGCTATGCATCATCGATCGGACGGAAATCGATTTTCTCGAGCCAAGCCTTCTGATGGAGACTGGAATCTAGCGAAAAAGAACAACAAAAAGTTTTCAAACACAAATGGGTTCCAAAGACATCATATGGAGTCAAAAGTCTCATCTTTAAAGAAAAATATTTCAAACAACAACACTGACTCTTAGATTTGGAAGCCCACGGTTCTTGTTGGATCCCAGTCTCAGTGTTCACAACCGTCAACATCGACGTCTTCACCTCAAACCTCAAACTCTACTAAAAGTTATATGATCTTTCGTGAGGTTTCATACACTGATAGCAATGGTCAACTCAGGTCAACAATGGCTTGGGTTCCAGTTTCTAATTAATCCCGCTAAGTGTGCAGGAACGGTTATTGAGGGCGATCGTTAGACTTCGGTTTATCAATAGTAGTTGTTCCAGACACGTGACAGAAGAGTTATCCCAGTTGAATTACAAAAAAATATAATATTCGATGGTGGATTTGTCAACTTCGCGGGAAGGGAAACTGGAAGAATAACCATGAAGGGCACTGTCAGAAATGGGGTTCTCATCCTCTCATACGTCAATTATGTCCCAGAACTGAAGCACAACCTTTGAGCGTAGCTCTGATGTGCAACAAAGGGATGGAGGTTCTCTTCACCAAAAGAAAACGTGCTCTTGGAACGCGTAGGGTATTCAGAAACAAATTGGATGATCTTGGCGTGATCATGAGTGTCACACCCTCAAATTACCACTTAGGGAGTGTCCCTATTAGGCGTGTGACCACTAGTAATGAGCCACCAATTACATTGATTCCATAAGTTTAAAATAAAGTTCCATCACTTAATAGTAATGAAATCCAAACATAAGTAATTCAAAAACCATAAAGTTCAGCGGAAGCGTTAACGTAACATAATGTAAGTACTTTCTAAACAACCATAGTAAATAAATGTTTGATAAATAACTCATCAATGCAACCATGACCACTCACGCCCTCCAGCCAGCGAGTTCCTGTTCCCAAGTACCTAACGACCTGCGAGCATGTAACAAGTGTATCAGACAAAGCTGGCGAGTTCACAGTTTTAGAAAACGTTTGTTACCAGTTGTATGTAAAACAGTTCATTAACCAATGCAAGTAATATTGTTAATATCTCATTTCCGAACAAGACGGCTCCTGAAATACATGACTGCCCTTCCCACGTACTCCTATCTAGTACTGGGCCCCGACTGGGTCATTAGTTCACATCCGTCCTATCTAGGAGTGGTGTGAGGGTGCCAAACCTAAGTAGCGCTACCAACTAATACCCGTTACCCTCCAGGTAACATAATAAGGGACTTACAAAAATGATAGGTGAGAATATTAACCAATATACCCGTTTTTACCCAAAAGACTTATCCCTCCACGGGATACCCACTGACTGTCCCCAACCACTGGGACGCATGCTCGAATGTAGTGAACTCACCTTTGATTTGCTCGGTAGAATTAATCACTCATTTAACAACAGTGATTCACCAAGCCCTATGATAGTTACACATAACAGTCAGTTTGCATACAAGCACAACACGTATTATTTCATGTTTAATCATCAGCTAGTGCACACAAATACCAGTGTTAACATCCATCACTAGTCATGGTATATCAATTAATCAAGCACGAATTCCATTATTAAAGTACGTTCTCATACAAGATACTACACATATAGAGTTATACTTCACGTTTCAAGTATTCAAATAACGCCTCATCTCAAACATATGAACAAGGGGTGACTTCATGTACCATATTAATTTACAAGGTTAAGCCGTTTCGTTACACAAGTTAACATACAACATCATTCTATTGATTCCCCGAGTTACCGGCCCAGTCAACATTATAACCCATCTGTTAACTAATGCGAACCTAGCTGACTATTCAGCCCAAACCTTGCTAGCCCAGCCCGCGTTTGTTCAAGTGTTACGGCCTATTCTGTCAAGTTCCTCATTCGACAATTTACACCCCACTCACATGCCATGATTAACCAACCACCCTACCCGAACCCCTGTTTTACCTTATATATTCGATCCTTAACACCCACATATGAGCAGCCATTATAATCACCCCATATAATTAGGCAACATATGAAAGCTAAAAGGCCCACGCATAACACAAGATCCCTATATATATACTGCCAATATCACATGCACAAGCCCATGTGTATGATTTGACCCACTGTGAACCCCTTCCTATCATTACACACTATTTAATAAACATTATGCATGCAAATCCAATACAATCATGCATACAACTGACATACATGATTGTGGACTGTGGCTGTACAAACGAAAGCATGTGGGGGCTATCCCATGTGCGCCACCATTAAAGGATCACATGATTAGATCCCTAAAAGCTACTGCCATATCATGATCGGTTATTTGACATTTGTTAACTTAGTGGACAACTTAATTTGCTTTCCATATTTTCGACAACCATAGTTGGTAGTTTACAAAAATGTTAATCGATTATTCCCTTCAAACAATAAGACAATCATTCCACTTTGATTCATGCTCATGTAAATCGAACCAAGTAGCAACATCAAATGCAAGTTATGTGATGATCATAATTAGCAAATCATAACTATCATAGCATACAAATCGGTCATATATTAACATCATACTATCAACCATTCTTTATCACATACCACAACGACTAATTCAAATCACATATTCGATTACACTTATACGATTTATAGCATCGCTTTACATCTTCTTAATACACACACAATTATTTCTGTTCGTCAATATCACACATGACCATATCATTAATATAGATTCTGTAACATGCCTCACAACCATACATAAATTGTCTACAACTCTAGGCATCGATCATCATGTAAACAAATAACATATTAGTGATAACCTACAACATAATCGGAAATCAAGGTCACAAATCAGAACAATTAAGCATGCGATACAAAAAGATTTGGTCCAATACATGAAGAGATCATACTAACCAAAAGAGTTAAGATATAATGAATCCTTCACGAGGGGGGGGGGTATCTACTGCCTTCGAGATCCAAGAGAGGAGAAGTAGGGTTTGGATGATAATCAGAATGTTCACGTACAAAAAGATTAAAAAAAAACCTAAATAGTGATAACAATTAAACAAATGGGCTTACTCACAACTGGGCCGATTAAATAAAGGTTGTGTCATTATTGCTTTGGGCCGATTAACAAAACACAAGGAAAGGTAGCTGGGCTGGGTTAATTCATTTGGGCCGTCATGTTGTGAATTTGCAAATTAGTATTACGTAGCCTAATACGTGTGCGGCTCAAACAAACGCCATGCTAATTAACCAAGTTAACAGACGTCCAGACTTAACGGAGTTAAGATCACAAAAGTACACGTCATTAACCTTGAAAGTTCGGGTTGTCACATCATCCCCAACTTGAAAAAAAATTTCGTCCCAAAATTTGACAAGTAGCACAAAGGAATGAAGTGAGAAAATCAAGGTTACTGCGGATTTTTCTCAGGTGCCACATCATCCCCAATTTGAAATGGAATTTCGTCCCGAAATTCACCAGTAGTATCAGAATTAGATTGGTTAACAGGAAAGGGTTGAGGATACTTGACTTTCATCTGATCTTCACGCTCCCACATGAACTCCAGTCCACGTCGTGAGTTCCAACGAACTCTCGCAATCGGAATACGAGTATATTTACACACCTTGACCTCTCGGTCCATGTTTTAGGTAGATTACTCGACAACTGCAACTTGTCGTCAACCTTAGATTCTAGTAAAAGGTATCACAAGCGTTCCATCGAACAAATACTGCCTTAGATTTGAGGCATAAAGGGTATCATGTACATTACTCCATTCGTCAGGTAACTCGAGTTTGTAAGCGATATGACCGTTTCTTTCTAGAATTCTGAATAAGTCAACGTAACATGAATTAAGCTTGCCACGCTTCCCAGGCGTACCACACCCTCCCAGGGCGAGATTTTCAACACGATACGATCGCCTACAGCGAACTCCCAGTATTTCCTAAGCTTATCGGCTATTCCGACAGACATGCATTGCCGCCAAACGATTTCAGATCGGGTCAATCTTTCCAGGGGTTTTGAGTACAGGTCCTAGACCTGTGATTAGGTTGTCACCCTACTTTAATCCAACGAGAAGTTTAACGTTACTGCTCATGTAATGCCTCAAACAGAGCTATATGAATACTAGAATGGTGACAGCTACGGTAGACCTCAGCCAAGGGTATGAGTCCTCCCAATTTCACTAAGTCAGTCATGCACATGCTCGCAACATCTCTTCGTGTGCCAGGATGGTTCGTTACTCTGTCCGGTTGTCCTTAAGTGATAAGCAATGCTCATGTCTAGACGTGAGCCAAGGGTGTTGTGTATTGCCGGTCATAAACCAGGTATAGCTCAAAATCAAAAGTAACAGGAGTTGACACCTTGTGCCTAAAAGCCGCTTCTCTCAGAGGAACATTCACAACTGTGAAGACTCGTCAGTCCCCTTGATTGTAAGAAAGTGTGCTGGTGGCGTGAGACAATCAACGATCACCTAGGTGATATTGTTTCAGTTTCGAGTTTTAGGTAGGCTAGCGACAAAATCAGTGGCAGTCTGCTCCCATTTCCAAATGGGTGTTTCTGGTTGCTGACACAACCCAAAGGGTTCCTGATATTCCACCTTGACTCTCACTCAAGTCAAACATCGTTCACCAACATTGCTATGTGGGCCTTCCTGCTCGGTCATCAATACAAAGCTTAAGATTCTAATATTTCTTATCAAACCTAGACTAGTGGAACACCGAGTTGGTGTGCTTGCTCAGCACAAGTTTCCTCCAGTTGCCGTATAACGAGATACACATTCGTCCCATGAGGTAGCGAATATCGTCCGATCTGCCCATGGTTGCTCCTCCATGCCCCGCATGGATTTAACCTGAAAATTCTTTTCCTTCAGTTCTCCAGTCTGAACATAGCGAGTCTAATCAGGTAGGTTGGAGTCGATAGTGAGTTGCAAAGCTCGTGCACGTTCAGGTTTCCCAGTGTAATCATTTAAAGGTTCCATCCAGCGATGCCATCACAAGATTAGCTCTTACGAAACATGGGTACACCAGAGGCCCTTGTGATCGGTCTAAGTAATGCATTCGGTACCGTCCAAGTAATGCCTCCAAGTAAATCCAAAGGCGACGATTTTCACCGCCGATTGTGTGTTGTGCAGTTCCTTTTTGTAACTCCATTACGTAAATCATCACTCTCTCATGTTGCGTCGGAGTGCAACAGGAACTCTGATTCGGACCGTCATGGCATGCCACTAAATTACCCGTACCCTTAGGTATAGACGATACTAAGTGTATTGTTGAGTTAGGATTCGAAGGCTGAAAAGACGTTCTTCTGTCCTGTCTCCCATGAACTCACAGCACCCCGCCGTGCTAAAGAGATTACGGCAGCGCAATCTTCAAAAATCCCGCGTTGAATCTACGATAATACCCAGCGAAACCAAGGAATTGTTGCGTCCCCTAATGAATCTTTGGTGCCAAACGGTTTCTAACAGAATAGATCTTAACGAGGTCCACATGTATTCCACTTCGTTGATTTCATGGTAAAAAAAATGTACCTCTCGAATCCAGTAATTACAGCTAACCAGACTTCCCACGGAGTGGCTCCTCCCTTAGGAGCTCTAAGTTAAGATACCAATGCCGCCCATGATGTTCCTTTCTCCTGGAAATGGTCCAAAACGTCTTCGATAAACGCGGTCATTTTTTTTGTGACCCATAAAGCTGCTGGTGTGCTGATTAACCCAAGGTCGTGAAATACAAGTCGCAATGGCCGTACTGCGTTCGATATGCCATTTCAGGAACATTCTCCTCTTGGATTTCCCATCTGATCATAGTTCGCTCGTAAATCAATCCTTGAATGAAAGCTCGTCCCTTGCAATTGGTTGACAGGTTTTCAATACATGGTTGAGGCAAACGGTTCCCGACTGTCGCCTTGATGAGTTCTCGATAATCAGTACACCTACGAAAGGCTTATCTTCACATATATTACTAGGGCTTCCCAAAGCGAATACTAGGTCCGATAGAACTCCTGTCCAACAGTTCTTGTAGTAGCTTAGACAGTTCTTGCAACCCTCCCGGTGCAAGGCGGTAAGAGCACGAGTCTTCAGAGCTGCCTCTAGCGTGAAATCAACTGAGGTTCCGACTAACAGTTGTGGAAATAAACTTGAAAGTTCCTCGAACGGCACACTAAAAGGAGTCACGAATAATCGGTAGATCCCCGATCCTATTTTCCTTAGCCTTAACATTAGTAACGGTTGCCAACCTGGCAGGGTAGTTCCTCCGTAGACACTTCTGGGCTCTCATTGCAGAATTGATGCTAGCCTTTACACAACTCTGATATTCTGGAACAGATGACGATTCACCACTAGAGAGAGGGGTAAACAAAGTTCTTTTCACATAGTATATCTGCGCAATGTATGGATAATCAATCCATACTAACTATTGCATCAAACTTTCAAAGGTAGTAGAAGGAAGGTCGACGTCGAATACTTGTCCCACAAGGTCGAGCTGCATCCCAACAATCGTATGAGGTTTCAGTTGACTTGCCATCAGCCGATTCCACAGCTGGTTCGGCTTCAAAAAGCATCAGGATCAAGCGGAACAGAGCCGAAATGATTAGTTATCCAAAAACATGCAAGCTACCATGTTGTTATTACACCTGGCGTTGCCCACGCCAATCCTAAATGCCCTTCCATGAGCATCATTTCCAGTGTTTATTGTTTTCATTACGAGCATTTCCAATACGGCCGTCGTTCCCTTGGTTGTTGTCGTGACTGCTGCCTCTAACGTGGTTGCTTGAAACGGGGCCTTACGGTCTTTCAACAACAGGGTCCATCCTGTCGCCTTTCATGTCGCGTCCTAAGACACTACTCACCGCGTGGAAAGTTACTCATTCCACCCTATAATCAGTTGCCATCGCTTACGTCCGGATTGATTCATGAGAGTTGACTCCCATGAGTCGCTGACTAGGGTTAAAGATTCAATTGGAGTCAATTTGCTGATGTTCGTTGCTGGAAATCGGGGTCATCCAAATACTGAGGTCGGTAAAGTATTTGAGTAATACGCGGTATGCTGCGAGAGTGTTGTAGAAGTGATCACACTTCAAAGTCTAAGACGTCAATACATAGAGTTCTAGCAAACAAAGAGAAGCGAGGATGGTATACACCAACTCAAGGACGTTCATGAAAGCACCTAACATTTTACACATTTCTAGGTGTTCAGATGTGTGTTCAAGTAATACTCGATAGCATCAAGATTCGTAAGGATTCAGAAAGGAGTGAAAAGATTACGTTCGAGTAAAAGACAATCACTGCTGTGACCCCACATGGGTTTGTTACATTTATGATTGATTAGATAACAGAACAGAACCCCTTTTTCACTTGTTAGGGCTCACTGGGACTCACATGCACCCCACATTATTATTATGTGTGCACCCACAATATTATTGTGATTTGCATGCTCATCTCAGTTCCTCCTAACTCATGTCAAATGGTTCTTCAAACTCAAATGTCAAACGGAGGTTGTCAAGGTAATAAAATCACGGGAAATCTAAAGACTATGGCATACTATCAATGCACCATGATATTGTCCGCGTTGGGCAGCCAGCACGCCCTCGGCGCCTGCCCCTCACGGCTTTTAAAACGCGTCAAGATGTAAGCAAGTAACTCATGCAGTCATACTATAGTGACGAGTGTGTGTTCGTATGTTGTGTCATAAGCAATTGTGTACTGGTCATGTAATGTATGCAACAAGTGAGAGGGACGAACCATGCAATCTGGAGCTGAGTGTCATGGTCGACTTCGGATCTGTTCGGTTACAGTCTGGTTTTACAAAAACGTTTTAAAACCAAGTTCACTGTAACCAGTGGCTCTGATACCAAACTGTCACACCCTCAAATTACCACTTAGGGAGTGTCCCTATTAGGCGTGTGACCACTAGTAATGAGCCACCAATTACATTGATTCCATAAGTTTAAAATAAAGTTCCATCACTTAATAGTAATGAAATCCAAACATAAGTAATTCAAAAACCATAAAGTTCAGCGGAAGCGTTAACGTAACATAATGTAAGTACTTTCTAAACAACCATAGTAAATAAATGTTTGATAAATAACTCATCAATGCAACCATGACCACTCACGCCCTCCAGCCAGCAAGTTCCTGTTCCCAAGTACCTAACGACCTGCGAGCATGTAACAAGTGTATCAGACAAAGCTGGCGAGTTCACAGTTTTAGAAAACGTTTGTTACCAGTTGTATGTAAAACAGTTCATTAACCAATGAAAGTAATATTGTTAATATCTCATTTCCGAACAAGACGGCTCCTGAAATACATGACTGCCCTTCCCACGTACTCCTATCTAGTACTGGGCCCCGACTGGGTCATTAGTTCACATCCGTCCTATCTAGGAGCGGTGTGAGGGTGCCAAACCTAAGTAGCGCTACCAACTAATACCCGTTACCCTCCAGGTAACATAATAAGGGACTTACAAAAATGATAGGTGAGAATATTAACCAATATACCCGTTTTTACCCAAAAGACTTATCCCTCCACGGGATACCCACTGAATGTCCCCAACCACTGGGACGCATGCTCGAATGTAGTGAACTCACCTTTGATTTGCTCGGTAGAATTAATCACTCATTTAACAACAGTGATTCACCAAGCCCTATGATAGTTACACATAACAGTCAGTTTGCATACAAGCACAACACGTATTATTTCATGTTTAATCATCAGCTAGTGTACACAAATACCAGTGTTAACATCCATCACTAGTCATGGTATATCAATTAATCAAGCACGAATTCCATTATTAAAGTACGTTCTCATACAAGATACTACACATATAGAGTTATACTTCACGTTTCAAGTATTCAAATAATGCCTCATCTCAAACATATGAACAAGGGGTGACTTCATGTACCATATTAATTTACAAGGTTAAGCCATTTCGTTACACAAGTTAACATACAACATCATTCTATTGATTCCCCGAGTTACCGGCCCAGTCAACATTATAACCCATCTGTTAACTAATGCGAACCTAGCTGACTATTCAGCCCAAACCTTGCTAGCCCAGCCCGCGTTTGTTCAAGTGTTACGGCCTATTCTGTCAAGTTCCTCATTCGACAATTTACACCCCACTCACATGCCATGATTAACCAACCACCCTACCCGAACCCCTGTTTTACCTTATATATTCGATCCTTAACACCCACATATGAGCAGCCATTATAATCACCCCATATAATTAGGCAACATATGAAAGCCAAAAGGCCCACGCATAACACAAGATCCCTATATATATACTGCCAATATCACATGCACAAGCCTATGTGTATGATTTGACCCACTGTGAACCCCTTCCTATCATTACACACTATTTAATAAACATTATGCATGCAAATCCAATACAATCATGCATACAACTGACATACATGATTGTGGACTGTGGCTGTACAAACGAAAGCATGTGGGGGCTATCCCATGTGCGCCACCATTAAAGGATCACATGATTAGATCCCTAAAAGCTACTGCCATATCATGATCGGTTATTTGACATTTGTTAACTTAGTGGACAACTTAATTTGCTTTCCATATTTTCGACAACCATAGTTGGTAGTTTACAAAAATGTTAATCGATTATTCCCTTCAAACAATAAGACAATCATTCCACTTTGATTCATGCTCATGTAAATCGAACCAAGTAGCAACATCAAATGCAAGTTATGCGATGATCATAATTAGCAAATCATAACTATCATAGCATACAAATCGGTCATATATTAACATCATACTATCAACCATTCTTTATCACATACCACAACGACTAATTCAAATCACATATTCGATTACACTTATACGATTTATAGCATCGCTTTACATCTTCTTAATACACACACAATTATTTCTGTTCGTCAATATCACACATGACCATATCATTAATATAGATTCTGTAACATGCCTCACAACCATACATAAATTGTCTACAACTCTAGGCATCGATCATCATGTAAACAAATAACATATTAGTGATAACCTACAACATAATCGGAAATCAAGGTCACAAATCAGAACAATTAAGCATGCGATACAAAAAGATTTGGTCTAATACATGAAGAGATCATACTAACCAAAAGAGTTAAGATATAATGAATCCTTCACGAGGGGGGGGGTATCTACTGCCTTCGAGATCCAAGAGAGGAGAAGTAGGATTTGGATAATAATCAGAATGTTCACGTACAAAAAGATTAAAAAAAACCTAAATAGTGATAACAATTAAACAAATGGGCTTACTCACAACTGGGCCGATTAAATAAAGGTTGTGTCATTATTGCTTTGGGCCGATTAACAAAACACAAGGAAAGGTAGCTGGGCTGGGTTAATTCATTTGGGCCGTCATGTTGTGAATTTGCAAATTAGTATTACGTAGCCTAATACGTGTGCGGCTCAAACAAACGCCATGCTAATTAACCAAGTTAACAAACGTCCAGACTTAACGGAGTTAAGATCACAAAAGTACACGTCATTAACCTTGAAAGTTCGGGTTGTCACATCATCCCCAACTTGAAAAAAAATTTCGTCCCGAAATTTGACAAGTAGCACAAAGGAATGAAGTGAGAAAATCAAGGTTACTGCGGATTTTTCTCAGGTTCCACAATGAGGGACAAGGCACGATTGGCAGTTCAAGGTTTCAAACAAGTTGAAGGTCTGGATCATGATGAGGTATACACACCGGTGGCACGTTTGGAGGCCATTCATATTTTTGGATGATGAGAAAGAAGTTCGAAATGAGCTCGTTGGGAGAAGTAACAATGTTTCTGGGCTTGCAAGTTCGTCAAAACAGTCAAGGGATCTTGATTCATCAAAGTAAATATGCTCATGACGTTTTTGTCAAATTCGATGTAACAGATTCAAAGATAGACAAGGATATGAAGTGTAGATCGACTGGATGCCAATTCTTGGGAGACAATCTCTTCTCATGGCATTGCAAGAAGCAACAGCTCACATTTGCAGCGAAAGCAAAGTGCGTTGCAGCATCTGCTGCGTGCTGCTCTCAGGTTCTTTGGATACAACACCAGCTCAAGGATTTTGGTTTGACTTATCTAAACTCTGCTAGTTATTTTGATAATGACGCCGTTATCCAGATTATCAAAAAAACCTGTCTTTTACTCTAAAACCAAGCACATTGATATCAAGGTGCACTTTATTCGAGATTGCTATGACAGAGCATTGTTTAAACTTAAACAGATCCACACTAATACTAATTCAGCGGATCTTTTTACAAAAACCTGTCAGCATCTCGAGATTCAATGTGCTTGTGGATCTTTTAAAAATGATGCGTTTTAACCGACTGAGCGACCAAAAAAAAGGGTTTTATATTCTATTGTAAATAGATAAGTAAATTTGCGCATAAGGTATGATGCACAAATTTAGGGGGGGAGAGGGACACATATGTACATATGCATAGTTTGAGGGGGAGAAAAGCAAAAAAAAAAAAAACCATATATGTACATATGCATTATACGCATTGTTTGAGGGGGAGAATTAGCTGTAGGGAAATGAAATGAGCTTTCGTGTTAAAGAACTTGATTAACACACGTAAGGTTTCAATGTTAAACAGGTTAAGCTCCACTGCGATGTGTTGATAGGTCTGCCGCTCGAAAAGCAAAAGAAGCAAAAGTGATACAAACATACTGGACTGGACATCTCGTGGGTAACAGACCAACGGTGTATGATTTCATGGTCTTAAATCCTGCGTTGATAGATAGCCAACATATGAGGTTTCGGTTCTTTATGCTGATGATTCATCCGGGATATCAGGGTTGTCCCTCTGTTGCATCCAGATTATATGCAGACCTGGACACAGTCAGGATATCTTGCTAAAAGAGCCACAAAAGGGCCAAAACCTGAAAACGGAAGAAATCTCACAAAATAAGAGAATTCCGTGAGCTATCATAGCCAAATTCGTACCGTTTAAGGTATCTGTCTCGCCCTCGTCAGATCTTCCTTGGTCTCTCTGCTGTACGAAAGTACTGACCTGTTCACCAGGAAGTCTGGCGTTGAAAAATAAAAAATATAATAAAAGGATGACCTCAGTATACTCACCTGCTACGATGAACCGTTGTGCTTACCTTGATCGCGGGGGTATGCCTTGGAATGGGACACACAGATGTCACAGTATAAAACTACCTAAAAGCGTATCACAAAGCAAAAAGTTGAAGTTTGAGCGGTGGATTTAAGAGGACAAACATACCAACAATTGCGTGGACCAGCCTAAGTAAACGAAGAGCTGAAAAGTGTCCCTTAATCAGTTCGAGAACGATTTTGATCCCATGGCAGGTTCTCCCTATATTACTCCTCCATTAGTTTTCTATTATTAATTTGTTTTGTTTTGATTATCTCTTTGCTAAAAAAGGTTGCTCGGTTGGTTGGATCGTTGATTTTGAGAAAGATGTTTTCTGTCCTGAAAATGTAAAACATTAAAGTGATAGTCTGGCCCAGTGCTTCGGACTGGGGCCCAGTATTTCGGATAAAACGAATCAGATCTGGCCCATTGCTCTCGAATGTAATTCGGACCATTGTTCCGACTTGGGGCTTGGCCATTTGATCTCAGGCCCAATCCGAAACACTATAAATTGTCAACCATTTCTCTTTCGAGTCACATTTCGGCCCTTTTCTCTTTCTAAGCATTTCAGA